>NW_010299975.1:29807-78847 GCF_000700745.2 Antrostomus carolinensis | reverse complement strand
CCCTACACCATACTTCCTGCAGCTCTTTTACTCCAGTTTTTAAGTGTCTCAAGGAGTTATACTTCAGAGTGGTACTTCACAAGATTCCTTTCTTGGAAAAGGAAGGAAAGGAGAAGCTAAGCAGATATAAGACTAAAGTTATTCATCTCACACATCCAGTTCCCACCCTGACTGCCCACAGCCACAGAATACAAAGTATTAGGACATTCTTGAGAATATATGTTTATGCATACTTCATAATTTTTCCTAGCTGCTAAGGTCCTGATCATTCCTACTAAAGAGACAAGAGCTTTCAAAATAATTACTGACCCTTCCGTGTTCCTCAGCTCACATGAGGTCCTGTAGATTGTTGCATTCCTAGGAAGATGCCTGGGTCCCTTTACACTGGACAAATATGGCTTTGAGTAGTTCAAAATTTAAATACATACTGGCCTCTTGTGGGCTATGTTGTTACATCCTTTACGCTGACTTCAGCAGTTTCTCATTCATGGAATAACAGGATGATAAAACTTCAAGTACGAGGCTAGAAGGAATAAACCTTCTGTAGGCCAAAAAGACACATTTTTATTTAAAGATAAACATTATCTCCCCAATTCCAGGTTTTCTTATGATTGACTATTACACCATTCAAAACTCTGATCAAAGGCAGACCTGGTCTAGTGGAAGGTGTCCCTGCGTCTGGCAGGGGGGTTGGAACTAGATGATCTTTAAGGCCCCTTCTAACCCAAACCGTTCTATGATTCTATGACTATTACACATTTTATCAGTCTTATTTTTCATGTTAAAACCAAAATATGAGGGTCTAAGTTTCAAACAGTTAAACATTCCACAAATCCTGCTTTGGTGCTTAAGTCCTCAGTGCTCATCTCACACCCCAATGAAACAGCCAGGCTTTGGCTTTGCTTATTTTTAAGTTAAACAGGCAGCACTTTCCACCATTTCCAAGTCCAGCCTGTTCATTCAGTTACTCAAACATGGAGTAGGCTCTTTAGAAAATCAGTTCACAGCTTTAGATTACAAAGGTCATTCTTTAATCAGTTTTCTTCTACTCCTTAGTAAGCCAGAGATTGTCACCCTTCTTCATACGGAGAAGGACTTCAATCCTAACAAGTAAGGTATTTCTCAGTAAGAGAATGAATTACCGATCTCAGCCTGTGTATTTAGCTCTCTTTTGCTTTACTAGTGTAAACAGCAGCAGGGCTGAAATAGCACAGGTACAAGAGGCCATTTCAGGTGTATACAGGTCTATCCATTCTGAAGGACACAAACTACGTATCTTGCTTGCAACCAAGGCTGAACTAGTGGCAATAAACTGTTTCTCTTAACTGACTGCGTTTGATTTCTGTTTGGAACAGACACCGCTATCTACTCTGTACTTATGTTAAATTCAAATGAAAAGGGAGACTAGTGCAGGAGGCACCTGGGTTATGTTTTGCAAAATACAGGAACTTAGAAAACCAAAGAACGTCAAAATCTAGCCAACTTCCAGAGACTGTCAGGAATAATTCTAGGGGTAAACTCTGGAAAAAGCAAAGGCAAACTCCCCTGGGAATACACCACTGTTCCTCATGCATGATTTTAAGATGATTTCTGCTAGTCTAGGAAAGCAAAAGGAAGGTAAAAAAAATGACAAAAATCAAGGAAAAAAATGTGCAGAGGTTGAAACATCGTCAACTATTACAGTGAGCAAAAAACACCATATACAGACAGCCAAAATAAACGTATGCTGTAGTGCACAGGCTAAAGAAGGATTCCAGCAAGGCACAGGCTCTGTGCTCCCTTCTTTAGAAGTTGGTGTTCTTATTAACACAGATGCATTTATCAAATCAGAAGTGTGTGGAAATGAGATTGGTCATGCTGTAAAGTGGCTAAGTTATTATTTATTGCTTGTCTAATAAATCTATCAAGGAACAAAGCTTCACTTACCTCTTCAGTATTCCAATTCAGGAACAAGAGCCCAACTTAGATATAGAGAAACCTGGGCTGGAAGTCACATTTTCCCCAACAAAAGAAAAACACCACCAACCCAATCCAATTCCTGACACCTATCCAAACTGACTCAAAAAACAGGCAATCCCTTTCCATGTTCAGTTCTGAGTGCTCACGCTTCTGTTCTTACACCAGCGACTGTGGCAAGTTCAGTGGGCACGTCTGTATGCACAGACACGCACGCACGCTGCTGTGGGGGAAAGCCAATGCGTATGAATGAGTATTTTTCAGTTTGGATCATTAAGTCTGGAGACACTGCCAGATACAGGCCTCAAAAGGGAAGGAGTGACTCTGAATGATCTCTTCATTACCCTGACCTTTGTGACGCTTGTCTCAAAATACAAAGCTGAAAATGCTGCTTTCATTCACTTGTTTCTTCACTGCTCCCCAATGGCGTAATTTTTTCTTGCAGGACTCCTGAGCTGCCCTACATTATCCTGATTGATAGTCACTCTCACAGACACCAGCAAATATACATCTACAGACCTGGCAGAAGAAACAAGGTTATCCTCACTGTAGTTCAAAAAAGTGTTTTTTCTCCATAGCAAACATATATTTCATGTCAAAATAGAGACACACACAATTATGATTAATAAACTGTAAATATACCATTTCCCTTTATTTAAAACGTATTCCAGGGAAAGATCATACAAAAAAATAACAGTGCAGGTCCACTTCTAAAACCTGCCAACTCTCCAATCAACAGGCATACACTTTCTAAGACCACCTGTGTGCAAGCTGCATGGTTCCTCCACTGCCAAGAAAGCAAGGAAGTGACAGGAACCAAGGTCCTGTTTAGTCACCTCTTCAGTCTCAAGCCCTTTTGCAACTGCAAATCCACAGGTCAAGATTTTCCAAAGTAGACTAAGTGCAGAGGAAATGTCCAGAATTGTTAGCTACTTTTGAAAGTCTTGCAAGTAAATGTGACACTCTACTGTACATGACTGCTACGTATTGATGTTTCTGAATAACTTGACCAAGTCATCTTTATCTTAATCCTTCAGAGAGTCAGACAGGCGCGTTACCTGGGGACAGCTCTTGCTCTCAAGTGCAATCATACTTTGTTTTTCCAAAACCCTGTGTATCTAATCATCTCAGAGGACCTACAAAAGGACAAAGCATGCCATTAGTTTGTTACCATGACAGAAACATAAACAGGATAACACTGTTTAAGTGTGATGGCCAATGACTGAGTGACCAACAAACAAGCGAGGCACTGAGCCAGGCTCTGCCCTGTTCACAAAGTGTGTAAAAGTTTATGAAACAGAAGACATTGCAGTTGATTCTAAACAAAATCTCAGGTTTGTTATATGCTAACCTACCTGGAGAGAGGAATTCAGTCCTCTGGAAAACAACTGTGTTGTTGGTATAAATGCTGCAGGTCTTTGGTATACAGAGGCCCGGGCAGTTTGCTGGAGAGAGTGAATGAAGTGTGCTAGGAATTTTCTTTTAACAGAAAAAATAGAAAGAGTGCCCAGTAAAAAGAGAAGTCTAGTAAGATACATAGCTTAGCTCCTATTGTCAGCTCAGTTTCAAACCTACTGATTACAGAAGCAGAAGCTCCACTCATCTCAAGTGCTTCTGCATGGTCAGAGCTCCTTTCTGCTAATCCTAAGCACTTCTTAAGACTACCTCGGCTGTCAGAAGAGATCAGAACAGCTGATATAAGGTCCTTCAGATCTCAAATTCTATTTTAAAAAAGAGAGAGAGAGAGAAAAAAAAAAAAGAGACAGAAATATGTTAATTATGGTAAGGCCAAAGAGTTAAAAAGAGGATTACCTCAAAATCTGTTAGACAAAGTAACACTTCAAGAGGCATTTGAACACTTTGATCCTGACCAAGTGGCATGCTCTTGCCTGGTGTGAGATGGCAGCAGCACAGCCCTCATAACCAGACTGTGCAACTAGGCTGACATTCGCTTTGTACTAGTGAATTGATGCAAAGCAGTCTGATTTTATCACTGACCACTGTGAGGACATTCTACAAATGTAGAATGGGAGTGGACAGCAGGGTAGATTTCCTTCATGAGCATAAATCTTTCATTTCTACTCAAGTCAGTGAAGCACTGCCAACTAATGCCTGCTGAGGATCTGCACAAAGACCTTGAAGTCAGTATCTCAGAGCCTTTTATGCCTTGTTTGCTACAAAGCAATTCTCCTCTAGAAAGTCTTCTTGTAACAAAGGCAACTTACACATTGAACTTCGCTCCTATATGCACATTCCTGTCAATAATCAACAAATATTCTTTAGCAGATGCACAGGACGCTGATGACAGAACAAGTAATTTTATTCACTGAGTCAGTTTTGACACTGAAGGGCACTGAACAGCTGCAAACATCATTTATAGGGAGTTCCACTTACAATGTTATTCAGAACATGAGTGGTGCTTTTTTGGTGCTAAGGAGTGCTGAAAGTGAATAGTGTTACCCCTTCAAAAGTATCAGTAGCAATGGGGAGAATATAGCTAGCAAGGTTTACATAAAACTAACAGTCATGTTATGCTCAAAAGCTTAAGTTTATTGCTCTATTTAATGACTACCACCAGTATTTTTAAAAAGAATGCCAGTTCTTCCTGCTAGCTTCTCACTGAAGGAAATATTTTAAATACAGCAATAAAATCAAGTAGTTTAAAGATAACACATTTTGCCACACGTTCATGCAAACCCTGCTGACAGGATTTCTACAGGATCATGGATACAGAATAAACATGAAGGATGTGTACTGAAATACTGGGAAACTTTCCCCACAGTGATGAAGTTGTAGGCATAACTTTTCAGGCCCTACACCCTGCACCTACTGACGTCAATGGCAAAACCTCAGTGGGAGCAGGATCAGCCCTTATGGTTCTGAGAGCTGCTTTACTTGTAAATTCTCAGAATCTCCTGCACTAATAAAAGCAGTGGGTTTTGGTTATTGTTACAAATAAAGAGAAGCAAAAATATTTTTAGTAGATCATTACAGCTTCTCTTCACAAAACACTCATCTTTCATGTCAAGGGTCCTGGGTAACTCCAGTTTTCTCTGCTCAGTAAAGCACTTAAATATGTGCTTACCTGTAAGCATTAAACACAAACTGCACTCTTCACAGCCTGACTGAGATCTAAAAAGAAAAGCATGGGCAGCAGTCTGTATTACTGAAAAAGAAACACTGCTGCCTGGACTAGTGATTAGAATGGGATAATGATTGTCTACATTTGGTTTGAGGGAAAATTCATCAAAAAGCAGCCAACACCTTCAGACTGATTTTTTTTTTTTTAAGTTGTCTATAGAATTTGCATTAATTTTCTTGAGCACTGGGGACCTAGTCACCCTCAAAGCTTTGAAACAAGTTCAAATTCACAGAACACAAGTTATTTTATTATTACATTTTTAATAAAGATTAAACTCACAAAATTCCTCATCTGATTTCAAACCTTGAATTTCAGGGGAAATTGTATTCAGATTGTGGTCTGACTACGTAAAAAGAGAAACCATTTGCAAAAATAAAATCTAGTTGCAGACCGAGTTTCCAAAATATTGACAAAGAAAAGGTAAAGCATAAAGAATTAATGTTCAAATTAACTTCTACTATTCACCTCAGATTCACTCAGCTGTCATGATACTGGGGTACATTGCTGGTAAGAATTGGAGGTAAGAATTTGACTCACGTAATTGAAATCCTTTTCTCCCTTATTTCTGATAACACTGGTGGTGAACTGCTTTAGAAAACAAATAAGCAAACATGATGTGCAAAACATCATTTCAATGTGAATCTACTTGAATCTTTCAATGCAAAGGCTCAGAAGGTTTACGATATACACAGTATTCGGTAACTTTATATGTAAAAACAATCAGAAAGAGGCAATAAGTTACTTTCAAGCTTAGTCATCACACGGCACATTTCAGCATGACAATTCTAGAAGTTTCACACTGTATTTGGATATATTAGCAATGATTTTTTTAAAATGGCAAACTGAAGACAGTGGATTTTTTTCTGATTTTTTTTTTTCTTTTGTAACAAATGAAGCTACTATTATTTACAGTATAAATAAGCCTTTTTTGGTGAAGATTATGTCCTGTCACATGTTTAAGACAAGGCGTACCTCAGCTCTTAAATGTCAACGCAAACAAGAGCATAAAAGCAATATCAAAGTAAAATTAAATATATCTTTCCAGCTAAGACAGTCAGGTTACCATGTGTCTCATCAGATCTGAAATATATCTGAATGCAGTCAAAAGTTCTCTTGGTTTTAGCCTTTAGGAAAATCACGAACACTTATTCTTCTGCTGCTCTAGAAAGCTGTTTTCCGTACAAGCTTATGACATGATGGACAAATTGATACTGTTCACAAGTCTGGATCATTCCTCCCCTGAAAGGAAAGAAAAAAAGGGGAGGGAAACAGCAGCCTTATTACATGCAAAGAACACATGAGGAAATGGCATAGCTAACATGAAGCTGGCATTACACACAAAAGGTCTATTCCAAAGCTTCCTGAAATGAGTGAAAAGTGACCACTGATTGCAACCAGCTCACAGGCTGACCTCAAGCTACACTCTGAAAGTCTCTGCCAACCAAGGAACAGAAGGTAGTCAGAACAGGAATGGGCTTTACCTTCATTCTTCTTGGCAGAAGCCCTCATCCAGTAAGGCAGCACCATCATCATTTATGTTCCTATTACCAGAGCAGCTATACTCCAAACACCATTTTAAATACCATGAAAAACAACCCCCACCCCAAAGCTCTAGATGGACAGATGGAAGCAGGAGGCATAAAGAGGGGAAGCAGCTTATCCAAGACCTCACGGCTGCACTAGAGACTGAATTCAGGACTACAGAGGGCCAGGCCAGCGCAGCCCAGACAACTGATGTAGCACACAACTTTCCCACTCTGGAATGAGGGCTCTCCTCCTCTGTGTCACCCCATGCTGTGCTTCTGGCAAGTTCACCAGGGAGCTAGGGGATGGCCAGCAAGATTTTGGAACAGACAATGGAACAACAAAAGACAGCTCAGATCTGTAACTGAATTGACTGCCATGCACACCTTGATCAGTAAAATACTCCCAGCACAGAAATCTGTTTTGGTTCAGCTTTTATTTCAGCTTTTGCTGTTCTTTTTAAAATTGCAAACCTGAAACTGAATGCAAGCAGGAGCACAAACAGTTTGCTTTTCCATGTATCATTAGCCTGTGTATTTTTGCAAGCAGCATGTTAATCAACAAGAGTACTATAGCAGGAGACAGAAATGAACAAAACCAACAAGGATAAAGTTGTCCATTTTAAGCAGATTTTACTAACAAAAATTTTGTGGAGAGTACCTCAACAACAGTGCTATGATCTCTTGATAGCCCACTATGAAAATAATTAAAACCCATGGGTCACATTCACAGGAAGTGCATGCAGAACTGTGGCAGCACTGGTGCTGGTGCACAGACCCTGGGAATGCCGTGCCAAAAGGAGGCTGAAAGGACAAGTGGCACTGAGGAACACGGGATCCTGTGGGTGCCCAGCACCAACCAACCGTGTCAGTCTGAGGAAAAGCATGTGGTGCATTCACTCAGAAACTTCCACTGGAGGAAATTAATGAAAAGTTGCTTCCTCTGAGCCAAACTGATATTAGACTGCTAGCACCCTCCATTGGGACTGTCCTCTTTCTCTGGAGTCCAGTTTAATTGTGGGTCACAATTAACCATACTAGTAAGTGGTAGATGAGTGGACAAGACAACCTCCTCCTTCAGCCTCCTGTACTTTGTTAAGCCACTGTTTGAAATGACACTTAACAACGAGCAGGGAAGGGCAGGGACCCATGCTTCAACCTCTCATCAGTGAGCAAAGCTGGGAAAAACATCCTGCATTTCTAAAGAAACTATTTCCTAGCTGAGCATCTCCTCCCCATCTGCTCTACTCACAGGCTCACAGTTGATCTCTTTCTGAGTCCTTCTGTGCTGCACACAGCATTGAAATATATTTATGTCAGTTCATGACACACAGGGAACATCAGTCATATCTGGCAATTATTCCCCATGCAATTCCATTCATTACCAGTGAGGTTGCACCCTGAAGTTGTAGCAACAGAAGCACTAGGGTGTCCATCAAGTTTCAGACCACAGGAAATCATTTTCCTTTTTATCTGGTTCCCTGCTATGTAGTGGCTTCCTCCACTTCCCACACACATGCACACCATGACATGTGCTTGCTGTCCAGGCTCTGGCACAGAATACAGAAATGTTGCTTTCACCCCTGTTTGCCACAGAAACCTTTCAAGTCTGAGTTGCATTGTGGGAAAGGACAGCAAATGTCTCTCAGCACTGTGGGAAGGATGCAGGAATGATCACTCCCTCTCCTTAGTCATACTAGGTTATTTTAGGACCAACTGTCAGCCAGTGGTGCAAAGCCCAGTGCACAGGATTCTTCCAAAGGATCTGTAAGGGAATGAAGGGAAAGAAACATCTGTTCCTTTCACCTCCACAGCAACCTCAAAGGTGGTTCTCAGGGCTAATGTCAATCCCTCGACTGCTGTGAAGCAGTGAGGTGCATTCCTTAACGTGTTTGCTCTGGCTTGCATCCAACCCTCTTTCCTTAAGTCCCTGGTGACTCCTTCTCATCCACCCTATTTTCTCTAGCCAGTAACCACCAGACAGGAGGAGACAGAGAAGGTCTTCCTTCCTATAGCTGCCTCGACACTGTCTCATCCTCTTATGTTGCTCTTGAAGTCACATGGAGCTTTTGTGGGGGTTTAGTGACAATAATAGCGGATGGCAGCACGACTTCCAAGAGATACAAGCCCCTTTTCTCACTCCTTGAAGAAACCATGCTATTCTGGAGCATGGATGGTGATTTGACTGCTTTCCATCTTGAGTATTTTCTCCTATGACATTTAAATGGCTTTTTCCTATCCCATCCCACCCGAGCAGCTACAGAGGTCCCTGCAGGCTTCCTTTTCCTCATGGCATCCTTTCGGTGTGATCCCCCTTCTCCAGCCTCTGCAAATGACTGCTAGTTCCCCTTTTCCTGCAAAGCTAGGATTTTTCACTGACCTTCTGTATCAAGCACATTTGTAAGCAGCATTTGTAATCTTCATTTGTATGGCTATTTTCCTGCATAACATTAGTCACAGAGACAAGATATTTCAGATCCAGCCAGGTATTTCACTGGGCCATGGATAATCAGAACTCACTACTCCTATTCTGGTTTTCTTTTTCTCAAGCAGCCTTTCCTTGTCTGGCCTGAAGTCCACTGAAATAGCCAAACCTCCAAGCCCCTGCGGGTCTGTCTATCAGACCCTCAGCAGGGCAGCAAGCATTTAATTTTCTGCCTCCCACTGAGCATAATTTCTCCTCTGAAATAAAGTTCAGCATGGGGTAGAGGTTCTTTTTTTTTTTCCTCAGAAAAATCTTTGGTATGTTTTTCATGACATCTCTTCCCCTGACTACATTTATCATTATCATTAGAGAGAGCACTGAGACATGTTTTGATGGCACTTGAAACCAGTGGGAGAGGAAAAATAACATCTCTGATGCAAAATTCAAGTCTGTTTACTTCATAATCAAACTCAAGGTGGTGTGTTAAGAAATGCTTAACTGGAAACCACTGAATTTCTGGAGATTTTCACAGCTCTTGTCATATGTCTGCAAACATTCTAGACTGCATACTCTCCCTCTCCCCACAGTCCCAAGCAGCCATGCCCTCCCAACAGTGCTCACAGCTCCAACTATGCGAGGCCAGTTTTCTTTACTCTCCCTTGGGAGCGAAGTGCTGATCTGTGGCTCTGAACTTAAGCACAGCAGACCTTTGAGCCTTTGCTTCTGTAAGAACACGGGGCCAACTCCCACAAAAGGTCATCCCTTGCTGCATGGAGTTGTGCAGCTGCACAGCTGTGCAGATTTTGATGCCAGCTGTGAACCTAGCTCACTTCTAGGGCTGTTCATTAAGGTTTACTGCTCATAAAATAGGCAAAGATTACAAGTCAAAAATACATAGAATAAGACAACTTCCTTCCTGGAACATTCTCTCTTGGCCTCCATTTGCTGTTGCTCCTTCCCTGTTCCCATTTGTTTCTCTTTAAGTAAAGGGAAAGATTACCATTATTTGATTTCTTCTGGAAAGGAAACAGGTTTTCTTACCTGTCTAACCGTAACTGGCAGGCTGTTCGCAATATGTCAACTATGCCCTCGCTCTTCAGCTGTTTACAACAGACACTAGTTGCAATAAAGCAGCCAGTCCTCCCGATGCCTGCACTAAGGGATGGAAAAGCAGAGAGAGGCAGTGGACACGTTAGAATGGCTTTGGAACTTTTTCATTAAATGAATGTCATTAAACTCTAGTATCCCTTCCCTCCCTCCAACCTTTGCCAGGTGGGTGCTTGCAAATATAAAGCCGTAAATAGGAAAGGATACTAAATTCAATGGGACAACACAATTAAGTGTGAGCCACTTGCAGCAAAAGGATGGACACTGCACATACAGTGCTAAAAATGGACCATTTGGTACTGTTTGACCTGCTATGTCATTGAACTGTTGAAAACAAGCAGTTAACAGTATTTCTTAGTTAGACTTGCTTTGAAGGCAACCTTTGCTTTGAGATTCTTAATCCTAATAGCTTCTTTGAAAGCTATTTTCATTCAGAGGTACAAGAAAAAACACAACAAACCCCTTGCTTAGATAATTAGAGCTAACAGCAATACAGTAAGTGTGATGCCATTTGCTGATCAGATCTCTAGTGCAGGATACAACTAATTCACTATTCAAGAAATGTCTGTGTCTTTCCTGAACACTTTTGTATCTGATTCGGTCCTTACTTAATGACCACAATTGATTTTATTTTCAAAGGCACAGTGCTATCAAAGCTGTGAATTCTTCTTATCACCTAATAAAAAGCTAGCAGTAAAAGCTGACAGCCCTTCCTATGCACTAAAGAATTAAGTGAGCATCCTCAGGAATAATTACTTGACACAATTGCAAGAAATCCTGATTCCATTTAAATTGTGCTAAAGTCATAATAGAAAAACACTGGCAACAAATGTACAAGCAACAATGGAGTTTGCAGTTAGCTGCTGCTTGCAAAGTCCTAACACTATTTCTTTGTATAGACAGGTTTTCACTCTGCATTTATACTCACCAGGGAAACAGCTACATTGGAATTATTTTAACTTCTATTACAGAATGATCAAGGCAGTTCAGTGGAAGTTTGGGGGATGACCTTACTCGCTAAGAATTCATCCCAGTCTTCAAATAATTGTGATGGCGGTATCTACCCCACTTAAAATTTTTGTCCCTGAAACTTTGTCCCTCATGCTCTGACTCCTGTTTCCTTTACTATATCTGGTTTGTTCATCAACACTTCAAATATTCCTGGGTTTCAGAGGACTCTCTGCTGCATATGGATGCACATCAATGGGGGGAAAAAAAAAACCCCTTGCCCTTCATCTTCCAATTTGTGTCATAACCAAATAGGCCACAGTACACAGCTCTTGTATACCACAGACCCCTGAGTGTTTCGTAAAGGGAGCAAACACCACCAATTTTTAGATAAAGCAAACAGCACTGAGTCTGCACTTGTCCTGCGACAAACTGCAGGTCTCTCAGTGGCAGAAACAAAGTTAAAATCCTTCCAAAACTGCCCAAGAGGGGTGCATTATCCACAGGACCTTAACAGGACTGCTAGCCTGCCTTTAATATGAAGCTGCTTTTAAGAATAAGGCCACAAAAAATGATCAGCAGGATGGAACAGCTGTCCTATGTAGACAGGCTGAGAGAGCTGGGGTTGTTCAGCCTGGAGAAGAGAAGGCTCCAGGGAGACCTTATCACGGTCTTTCAATATTTAAAGGGAGCCTATAAGAAAGATGGGGACAGACATTTTATCAGGGCCTGTTGTGATACGACAAGGGGTAAGGATTTTAAACTGAAAGAGGGGAGATTCAGACTAGATGTAAGGAAGAAATGTTTTATTATGAGGGGGGTGAAACATTGGAACAAGTTGCCCAGAGAGGTGGTAGATGCCCCATCCCTGGAAACATTCAAGGCTGGACAGGGCTCTGAGCAACCTGCTGTAGTTGAAGATGTCCCTGCTCACTGCAGGGGGGCTGGACTAAGTGACCTTTAAAGGTCCCTTCCAACCCAAACTACCCTATGATTCTAACAGCCTCATTATTAGGTTTGTATTTATTTTTTCTTAAAGGTGCACTATTTTACATCACTGAAGGCCAAAACCACAATGATTATGTTCTACTGAGGATCTCCCACAAAGGCCAAAGGAGCTACAGTACTCAGCATAACACAGGCCTTGGCTAATAACCTTCTGCACATACCACTCTCAAAGGCAATGTATTAAATTGCTTCTTCAGATAAAATAACTGCAATTGAGAATAACCTGAAAGGGCTCTGGTCCACAGTTAATTACATAAAATACTTCATAATCCTATCACCATGTCTCTTAGTAGTTATTTCAAATAAAAAAAAAACCCATTTCCCCCCAAATTATTACTGTGTCATGGGGATGACACCATATAAGAGGACAAAACAAGTATGCAAAGCAAGAGCGACATGGTGACCAGAATCTTTACCTGTAGCAAATACCATAATACTTCAAGGAGCTCTTAGAGAGTCACAGATTTCCAAGGGCAAAGGGGACCTTCTTACAAACCATTTGTTATTTTTCTCTGAACTCTCCCCAATTTGTCAAAATCTGTTTTAAAACACAGGCAGAAAAACTGGACATATGGCATCATACGAGCGTTTTACTAGTGACTACTCCATATTAGCTCATAGGTGGATCTTTGATGACGCTGAGATACCAACCATTCACACCAACAGTCTCTTTAAAAACATTCTCACTGTATGAGAACACTCTGTTTACTATAGCTTCTGGATAGCAACCACTGCCACTTCCTAGAAAATATTATGCAAAACTAGGTAAAATTCCTTACACACATCCCAAAGATTAATTTTTCAAACCGTATTTTATTGAAACTACAGAAGATTACCCTGGCAAGTTTACTGCGTTGCTTATCAGTCTTTCTGCTATTTTCCTGGAATAACTGTTTTGAGAACTGAATTGTAGTTTTCAAGTAATCACATTTTAACCTCTCTAAACAGTGAGAAAACAGGACCTTTGCTTTTAGACCTCTGGAACTTCTCAAATTTTCTAAGAACTAGAACTCAGCTACACCAAACTTTAATGGTTTAGAGCCTTTGGACCAATTTTTTTTAAACACTCTTGAGTGAAAATCATCCCGTATAGCTGATCTAACAATGGTTAGTAGTTGTTGCTTAACACGTTCTTCATTGTGTCTACAAGTGATACGTACATCATCCTACTTCTTTCTGAAGACAGAAGTATCTATCTTCATCTATTTTTTCTGCTGTGATTGATAATTACAATTTTCTCATCAGGCTTCACACCACTGTAAAAATTTTGCTTCTTCCATATAAGAAGTCTTAATCTTTGCCAGAGGCTTTTCATGGATATTCACTTTTTACTGCATACATTTCCTGTCTGTTGATCAGTACTTCCTGCAGTCAGTTTTGCCACTGTTTCACTTGTTTTATGTATTACACTTAAATTACTCTCTTTGGCCTAATGGGGATTTTTTTAAAATTAAGAAAGGAATCTACAAAACAGAGGGTTTTGAGGCTTAATTTGAATGTTCTCATTTTTTTGCTTGTATGTGTCTTCCTACTCCATTTCACTCACAGTACGTTAATCTTTGGTAACCTGGCCCTTTTAAGATCATTAAGGGCTTATATTACTGGTTGGGCAAATAAAATAAGACTGTTCTTACTTGTAACTGAGCCACCACCTGCTTCTGTGTTGAGCTCAGTCTGTATCTGAATGCAACACTTGGTAATACAAAGTTATTGTCATTAAACTTTAGAAGTTCCAAACACATTTCAGAAGCAGTTGGGCAAGATCTCCCCCATGTCTGACCGATGGCCAGTATGACAGTATCTGCACTGTGCCACTGTATACGACGAATCCCTTAGAAGTCAGATACAACATTTATTTACCTGCAATGAACAATCACTGGTGCATTCTTCTCTTCTGCACTCTGCATTGCCTCTTCCACTTCCAGTACTAGCTGTAAGAGAGGTGGGGCTTGATCTGGTGTCTTCTGGTCTGGCCAAGATGTGTACCAGTAATGTTTCAGGTTTCTGACTTCTTCTCCTTTCTGCAAACCAGTTAAGACAAACATCACAAAGTTTTAAAAGAACTTCTGGTTGTAAATTGATATTGAAATCTGGCCTTCCCTTTAAGAATGAGATGAGTAAATCAATGCTAAATGGAACAGGAGATCCAAATGGCAAGCTGCACAATACAGAAATCTGGATTTCAAATATCACGTCTGCACTTCAGTAAACTGCCTAAAAAAAAATATGTATCTCCCCCCCCCCCAAAGTATGCTGCTCTTTTAGTGCCAAGAGCTGTGTGCAAAACACTCCAGGCAGTCTGTTCCCTCTCGACAGATTCATTCAGCAAAGCCAGAGCTGTGTTTGTGACATAATTGCTTTCAAAATGTATTTGACAGACAGAGAGCCAGGAGCCATATCGCTATGTCTGATAGCCAGATAGATAGATTAGGGAGAGAGATGGGAGCTTATTTTTCTATCTCTTCTGACAGACAGACTCATATCAGTTTCCTGTCAATTCTACTCTTCTCTTCGACATGGTGAGAAATTCAGAGACACTACAGAAGGTGGGAATTGTATCTAGCTGCAGCCCAGGGCATTTTGAGAGACACAAATTCCAATTCTCTCTATGTCTCAGCATGGCTACGAATACAGCAAGTGTGCTGTTACCTTTTCTGAGTGCCAAGTCGCACTGTGTGCTTCTGATTTTGTGTGTTCAAAGTGACACCCTTCTGCCTGATTTCTAAAGATGCCAAACAGTAACATGGAGCTCAGGGAACCTTTCAGCCTTTACATAAGCCAGCTGGCACAGGGCTAAGCAAATGTCTTAAAAGGTCCGAGAACAGAGGTGTTAGCTTCCACAACCTTCCCTTAAACACATGGCTGGCTGAGTTTAAGAGGGGAGGAAAAAGAGATTTGTCTCTTTCTAAAGAATCAGGCTCAAAAATCTGGAAACAGTTTCTGTCATTTATACTCTTAAGTTCCCATGACTGTCAGTCACGGGATGTTAAAAGTGCTCTGTGGCTGTGCCACTTTCCATCCTTCTCTTTGGTTGACAAGGCTTTTGCATCAGTTCACAGTGAACTAGACTCAGGAAGTGATCTAGATAAATCTTTTTTCTTTCTCATACGCTAGATTACTTTTCAGATAGATTGATCAGATTCCCCCTTTGGCTTACCACACAGTCATATAAATGCTTGTGTGAGCACATGGGAGACAGCACAAGGGTAGGAACAAGACAGCTGGACAAAGAGAGGCTGGACATCACTTAGTTGCTGTTCCAGCTTATACTGGGTTTAAAGTGCTCACTGAAGCACAGCCATAGGAACCTTAAGAGTATGTTTAGCTGAGTTTAGGAAAAGAGGCTCTTGCTATCATAGCACAGAGCCTGGCTTTAAGTTATTTACCCTAGTGAGAAGATACTCTGGTTGAGAGCACAACTAGTTGTCATGAATAGTACTTGAGCTCACCACAGCAAATCTGATCAAATTTCAACACTGCTCCGAAATGTGAACATACACAGTTGCTTCTGAACGTGGGACTATGTGTGAGCCACAGAAGTTATGAACACTGGATTCTGAAGTGTGTTGTGAAAAATTGTAACAAAAACGTTGTCAATAATACTGAGAGAAAACTAAAAGATAAAAGTCATCTGAAGAAAAACATGAATCACTACCTAACATCCCTGGTTTGACAGAAACAGAAAAGAGTCAAACTTCTAAAGGTGAACTTTGGATGTCTTCAATTTTGTCTACGCTGTTACTGGTTTTACATTCTGCAGAGATGAGTATTAACATGAAAGGTACTTGTGAGATGGGAATATGGCTTATTATACTTGAATTGTTGTATGCAAGCTCTTCAGGGCTGTTTCTTTGTTTTGTGCAACACCTGTTAAAGTGAGATTGGTTTTTGGATATGCTACAGCAATATTGGTATTAGAAGCCACTCCCTTGCACTTCCCATCTGAAAACTGAACTGGCTATTACCTTCCTGAGAAGAATTTGAATGATCCTTTCCCAGGGGGAGAATAAAATTTCCTTCCATAAAGATAGAGGGAAAGTTTCTTTTGTTTTGTTTTTGTTAGAGGTGTGGGGTGGAAGAAGGAGGAAGAACATTTTAACCCCTAAATCTCTAAAGTTAATGTAAAGCTGAAAAAAAAAAAAAAATTGCAACATTCACTAATATTAAAATGCTGTATTTAATGATTTAAAATAATTATTAAAAACTCTTCTGGCAGACAGTGTAGGTTTTTTATTGAGAAAATTTTGCTTTGGCACTGTAACTAAAAAGTGACTGTTCTGTTAGATATCTGTTAGATATTAATTCCATCAGAATTAATCTGTGTATTATTCTTGCTCCTGCACTGGACTGTTTGAGATAAGTTGTATTTAAGACCACTGCAAGTCTGCAACATACGTGTAAATATTCTTTACTTCCCACTTGTCAGGGAGTGTGATTTTCTCCTTGCTTACTTTGCCAAAAGCATGAGTTCCACACCCAATTCAGACATGGGATTTCATATGCTGGCTTTGTTCCTGTTAGCATATGGCTTAAGAAACTTGAAAATGGTTGGATACAATGAGAGTTTTTTCAATTTGGAAAGAAATTGTGGTGTTATACTGAGGTCAGGGGCAGATCTGGTAAATAAAAGATATATGAAGTTTATGTAAATAGACTGTTCTCATTAAAACACATAGCTTGAGATTCTAGAACTTAGCAACGAAAACAGTTGTAAAATAGGCCTCTGGTACTTTAGGTTACATAGCATCTAAGTACTTAAAAAATGAAAACTGTGTTTAAGCTCTTTATCCACAAGAGAATAGAATGGTTACTGGTATGCAAAACTACATCTACAGTTAGTTGGAAAGATACTAACATTTAGAAGTGTAAGCATGGAGAATGCTGTGGTGAAAGTGTTTTTAAAGGTCATCAACAGTTTTAGTGTCTTGGGAGTGGAATGACCCCTTAAAGCATCTTCAAAGTCAGCTAATTCACTCAAAGGATAAATTAGCATGGTACCTATTAAAAGGGGTTCAGCCATGGTGAACAGAAGCGGCGCTACTACCCCAATGACAAGTGCCAAGCACAGCAGTCCCGCTGCTGAGAGAAACTGAAAATGGGTAAACAAAATTAAAACATCTTTTGCTCAGTTCTCAACTCCTCTATTTCTTTCTAGTAGCACAAGTCATCTTAGGTATAAACAGCTGGTAGATATCCAGCAGTCTGACAGCATCCTAACAACGATCATAAAAAGACAAGAAGCACAGTCCAAGTCGTTCCTAGAGGTGTCCACATACTACAAAATATGTAACACGTCATACAGGTAAAAGTTCCCCCTTGGTAATCAGTAACCCTCTGCCTAGGCCCATGGCCCAAAGAATGAACAAACCTTTGAATTCTACAGAACATCATCACAGAGTTCAGCATGTTATTCCACAAGTGCTGTCTGGAGTATGACTTGCAAAGGCTGGTAAGAAGCTATCCATGAGGTAACACATCACTAAATAACCAGTGAACAGAGGGGACAGGCATAGAATGAGTCACTGGTTTCTCCCACTGAGTGAACCACATACTACTACAGTTGGCCTGGTAGCTTTCAGACTGCAGATCCTCTGTGCAATCAGAGTCAAAATCTCTGCCTGTTTATTTTACTGTAGTCTTTGTATGTTGGTGAACTGGGCAAAGCTATGATGACTTCTGTGATGAAAGGTGGCATTTGTACAGCAGTACACCATGCAGATTTCTACACAACTCTCCATGAACGTCTCCACTTCAGGGTTTTGACAGCTAAACTACCATAAGTACATTGGAATGATTTACCTTTAGGGTGATGAGCCTTAAACGGTAATCATCTGCTTGTATGACTCTGTTAACTGTGATTTCTATTCCTTCATAGGTGACTTGTTCCTCTGGCCAATATTCCGTGCATTTCTGTGTATAATAACATAAATTTAGTTAAGCAGATATCAATAGAGGTAATAAACTTTGTTTCTACAATACGTGTAAGTTTTAATCTTCTAAACAGGGACCACATTTCAGGTGATTTCTTCTGCATTCATAATAGCCTGATTGCATGATTAAAAATGCACAAACCAAGTAATGACTAACCAATGCTTTTAAATACACACATTGTTATTTATCTTTATGCAACTGATGGGCATCTTGAAGGTTCATTAGAAAGGTCAGTGGCAACGTACTCATGTTTTTAGATTAATCCTTTACTTAAGATGATAATGATTAGTATAATATATACTAGTTACCAATATTTCTGTGCTGTGTATACACCGATATGGAAACACAAAATACATCTTTTTATTTTTTATGAAAGTCAGTGCTCTCTGAATGTAAGACTATCATTTCCATAGGTTTTTGTACAAAAGAACATGACTGGGGATCTTTTGGGAATTAGATTACGTACCAAACTCCACTTTAAATGGACACTGAAAACCTTTCAAAACTAAGTAACTAAAAGGAAGCAAAAGCTGTGACAGCTGTTAGACTACATCTGATTTTGCCAAAAACCAGACAGAGATACAGCCAGAACAACGTGGCAATTAGAGAAGCAGAAATTACCGTCCATTGCAAATCTACATTGTGGTACTGATACACTAAAGATGAGTAGGTGAGAATTTGCAAGCACTCCTACCCTGAAGGTAAGACTGTAAAAGACTGTTTTTTTTGTATGCGGTTTCTCTTTAAACTAATCAGCATGCAAAGGAAGACACAGGCACTTCAACATGGTGCATGAACTAGTTCATGGACAAGGAAAGATACGAACAAGGCAGTATCTGAGAAAAAGCAGACACTTCAAATCAAAATTCCCTTGTGATATTGGAAGAAGCAATCTTGTTATCACAGGAGAGTACGAATCTGCTATTGGACAAACCCAGTTAAAGAAGATGCTTGTAAGCTTCCTCTTTTAAATAGCTGTACATAATCTTGAAGGAAGCAAGTCAAATCATTTTGCTCTTCCCCACCAAAAATAATTCCACTTCAGGAGAAAGACAAGCAACAGAAAAGTATCTTGCAAAGTTATTGAGTCAAAATTTTTATGTGGGAGAATCAGTGGTGTTCCATCTGCATAGTGCACGAGTTAATAACCCACTGGGAGTGTGGCCCACTGTGTCTCTGTAAAATTATTTACGGAGATTGCATTTTTTTCTTCCTCTACTCTTAAACTGCAGAATCCATTGTAAAAATTGCCAAGAGTGCTAGCAGCTATCAATAGCACAGACGTTGCTCTGCTTAAAGGCGTGGAGTAAGACTGCCCACTCACTTCTGTGGGCTGTCTGTCAGTTCGGATTAGATGTGACAGAGGGCTGAGATATAGAGCTTTTAATACTCACATTAGCAAAGTCATTGCACTGAGGAGGAACACAAAGCCTCTGTTATTAGCATCACTGCCAAATAAAGATTTTGGTTTTGAATCTATGTACTTCTGAGTCCTGTTATTGATGTATTAATATATGTGCTATGGAAGAAAGGGAATGAATACAGCAGACATTTACGTGAAAGGACTTACCCTGTATTTATGGCTGAGATTCCTTACACTGTTTAATTTTTGACAAAAGGTATTGGAAGAGACTGAGCAGCTCTGTTATGATATAGGCTGTAGCAAGCTCCGGTTACATAGTGCATCAGCACTGCAGTGCACTGCTTCCCAAGATTGATATGACGGGTGAAATACTTGGTCAGTGTGGATAAGAGGAAATTCAGATGTAAAGGTTATTTTACATTCCTGTTATACAATCTTGCTATGAAAACTACAGTGGAAAAACTTATCACCAGATATGTAATTTTCTTTAACCCTCAAAGTCCTTAAGTGATTCTCATACACTATGGCATGACATTTTAACACATTTGCCATAAACTGGCAACTCTGATCAACAAGCAAGTTATTACTTCAGTGCTGCTTCTCAGATAGTGGCAGATGCGAGTTTAAAACGTTAGTGCAAACAAAACATTCTGATCAGCAACATAGTTTATTTTGCACCAGCAATACCTTGACAGTATGTGTCCAATCAGCTGGCTGCAATAACTGACCATTTTTAACTTGCAAAGCTGGATAATTCTGTGCCTGTTCTGTTCATGTATTTTTTCACTCAAGTTCAAGGTTAAATTTATTTACTTCACAAGTGGGGAAAGCTAAAGGTTTGTGCATATGCATAATTATAGGCACTAAGCTTCCAGCTAGCAGTTAAGCCATTATAACTCTGCATGTATGATGGAGGTATGCCCATATTACTGGGCTTCTAGAGTAACTAAAGACTCTTCTTCAAAGGAAAGTCTCTCACCTAAATTACTAATGGATTCTCAGGGACAAGCTTTGACAAATACTTCCTGCCATTGGTGAGGGGGGATGCAGAGCCCAACACATGCTCAGACCACTTTTGCACATCTTGCATTGCTGATAAAGGCAGACGTATGCTCAGCTACCTGCCTGTAAGCTGAAGCCTAGGCACATGGCTTTTGCAACTCTGCTATGGGGCAAATATTTCAGCAGGTAAGTAATGAACAGCTGGAAGACAGCAGTATTTTAAACTGCAAACAAAAATCACATTAGGTGAATTAGGAGAAACACCACGACAGTTTAATTTCTGGAAGTATGTGATGAATAGAAAATTTCAGCATCTTAATTTCAGTATTTCAAAAGCATTTCCTGGATACATTCAGGAAAAGGTCCTCCATATCCAAGTCAGCTCTAGTTGTTGATTATTGTAACTAGCATCTTTCCCAAGTCAGGGACAGCCTCAATGAAATGTCATTGTAGACACTGAATCATAATAAATGCAAGATAAAACAGCACCAGTTCTGTTGATTAAAGATACTCAGCCTTAGTAGTTATGAGGTACTATTGTTTTTGATTCCTTTAGAGAGAACTTGAAAGAGGATCTCCAAACAGACCTGGGGTTTGGAGAGGTTTCAGGTCAGTGAGAGAGGAAAAATGGCAAAACCAGCAGTAGGCTAAATCAGACAGCAAAACAAGACTTACAGTAAAGCGAACTGGAAGAGAAGCCCACATCTTCTCTGAGCCTGAAGAATGTAATGCTGACTGACTGCTCAGGCCACTGAACTGTTCACTGGCTTAGCATCTATACCAAAAATATCTGCTAGACTACAGGTAAAAAGACAGACCATATGTAACACCATTACCTCATTCATTTCTTCTATATTGGTGATCATGACAATGATGGGAGAACGCTCCTGCCACACCATTCTCCAGAAGTCACTGACAGTATTAACTATCGGTCCCTGAGTAGCAATATACACCTTTTCCTCTCCTCCATAGCCCTGCCAACAAAACAACAAGAGATCAGTTTTAACAGGGATGTCTACCACAACCTTGAAGGTTCAGTCATTAAAATAGAGAGCTACCCACTGGTTGAAATGGTGACCCCACGGCATCAGTTCTTCCCCCCTCTATCTCTCCCCTGCACATGTGTACATGGAGCAAAGGCACAATATGGACTCATGTAACTCCAGCAATGAGTGTCCAACAGCCTCGAGGTGACTCTGGCTAAGTCAAGAACCTTATTCAGGTTTATTATCTGGTGCCTTAGTCCAGCTGACAAGCAATTTGCATCAAGAAGTACCAAAGTGTGTTTTTGTCTGGTCTGAACCTGTACAGTTGCACTGTGGGATTTGGTTTTCAGTTAAAGTAAGCAGGAGAGAAGAGCAATCGGTTCAGCTAGAATGCCTTTAAAAGCCAGTGGATGTTGCAATTCTGTTCACATTAACAGTGTCTGATAGAGGCAAGGCAGACACACTGGACTATTGAGCTCTTACCCTGATGTAGTTAGCATTGATGTAAGAGCTGAGGGGGTCGTCCTGATCAGCTGAGGTAAGGCACACTCTGCTGTGAGGATCTGAAAGGTGTAGAGAGATATATAATAGTTAATCAGTTGCTCAGAGGAGAGAGAAAGACACAAGATTATTTTGTATAGAGACACATTTACATGCATTCATGGTCATCACAACAGATGTGAGTGGCCTTGGAGAGCTCCCAGGTTAAAATGTTACCATAAAGGAAAAAAAAAAAAAGGGAAAGGATGGTTGGGGTAATTTGGCTGCTTCTGACAGTTTAACCCACCCTCTGAAGCCTGCCTAATTGCTCCTGTTGCAGAGTCAGTGTCCCAGAGTGACTCTGGAAAAGCAGTTTTCTGCTCCAAGAAACTATTTCTCAATTTGTTAGGTCAACAGACTCATTCTGGCTTGTAAGACATTAGAATATTGTTTGTGAAATGACAGCAAACAGCTTTTCTCCCAAACCATAAACACATTTCTTGCACACAGGCAAGCCTGATGACAATAACTCTGTTCCTGTTTCGTCCTGCACTGAACTAAACTCCAAGATGTGCTATTAACAAATACAACGGGTTACGGAGAAAGTAAAGAATATTAACAGTCCCTTGTACTTTGCATAAGTCTCTTCAGTACTTGAGTCAGTCTCATTGGGGCCATTTATGAAGCATTATTCTTGCTTTAATAAGACGACAAATGAAAACATCATTCCACCTGAGAAGTTCAGTCCACTTCCCACTGAAGTCAATGGGAGCTGTTCAACTGATTTTAGTGGGAGCTGACAGAGGCCCACGCTCATCCACTTTCAGCAGTGCTACACAGTTTGTTATCATTGACAAGGAACACCCTCCTGACAGAGGCCTCAGCAAACAGCAACAGCGTACATCACCAGAATATTGAAAACAGACTACATATGACCTCTTCATTAAAAAATCCAGCCTGCTTAGAAACCAGAACAAAATAAAAACCCATGCAAAAATAGTGTGATACTGGGTAAAGCACAAAGGGCTAAGCACACAGTAATTTCTGTAGTACTACAAACAGCACTACACTCAGCACAGAACTCTGTCCTCAGACAGAACGGACCCATGTCATCTGCTATGTGATAACACAACCACAATCTGCAAAGTAAAGATATTACCAAAGATACTGTTTTAGAGCACAGAAGTATTGGAAACAGCAAGTTCCTCTCTAATACAGTTCCCCCTGCTCAACTTTGCTCATATCTCTAGTGCTGGGGAGATGGCGAGACAAGAGATAAAAATCTGTGTTTTAACCAGTAATTCTGATAGCCTGCAACATGTCACACTGTTAAAAAGGTGACATTTGTTGCCAGGTGTTTATTCAAATGTCACTGGACTGGGTAGTTACAACTCCTTGCACGAAGTCTCTTTGCCTGTGTTTTACGTAGTCATCATGGAGTCTGCTGAAGTCTAAGTAACGATTACATGATTTTTTCCCTACTCATAGCAGCAATAATGCTGTGTTGTCCATCTCATGGTGGGTCTTTAGAGAGAAATAGAACAGATCTGAAGAATTCTATCAACAGATGCCACAGACTTTTTAGCATAGGCTTTTTTTAGTATTCTTCAACTGCAGTAGAATTTGAGTTACTTTTCACTGTGGACTTGTTTATTGCTGTATCCACAAATATTAAAACATTATTCAGAATATGCTTTTACTTTAAATTAAAATACTTGGCTTGTGATTTTTCTGTTAATGTATGTTAGTGAACAGTTTCAACCTTATTTCATATAAGAGAGATCTATTAATGCACTGTTGATACAAGAACGTGCACTGTTTTGCAGGAAGTGTAGCTGAAACTTAATTGCAACTCTTAGAAATATATAAACAGGAATAACTTCTCCTTTAAAAATATAACAAGACCTTAATATAAGGTTAAGCAAAACCAAATCCTACTCTTAATGAAAACATTTTGCCCAGGACAAAACCAATGCACGGACCAGGTTCAAGAAGACACCATGTCTTTGAAAAAGCAGTAGTAGTCTGTACCTCTAAAAAACCAAGTGACATGTCCGCTTTGCTTTTCACAGTCTCTTTGATACTATGCCTACACAACTCAAAATGCAATGGAGCTATGCAGAAATTCAAAAAGTCTGTCTAGACATAACTCTCAAGAAAAGGATTCAATGAGACTGATATACAACATGGTCCAGTAAGATCTTGCCACCTCTGGAATTCTGTAACAAGAACATCCTTTATAACAATACATTGCAGTGACAACACACTTCATGAGTTCTGGAAAGGAAAGTCTTTCAGCATGTAGAATAAACCATCCTGCCTCGGTGACTTAAAAAGAAGAAACTTACTTGGGAGAATTGTTTTGTAGCGATTCTTACGCACTAAGCCTGGAATATCATATTCCTTTGGATCAACAAAGTTCATTGGGATTTCCTGTTAAAAACAAAACAAAACCACAAAACACAGTAGGTAGCTTTGTCAGATTCACAAGAGGAAAAAAAAAACCCTAGCCCATTACGTCCTGCCTGTAAGAGAGGCAAAGTGATGAAGTCAACTGAGACATATGGTACAGTACTTCCATCAATTTACCACCAAAGTATGACTGATGTTTCCTTTTACTGTCACTGGCTTTCTTTTCTGAAATCAAAACCTTCATAGTGACTAATTCATTGAGTAATACGTGCAGTAGCATTATGTTAGCTCTTAATATTATTAGAACTGAATCGCAAGTGTAGGCACAGAACTAAGCAAAAGGTGGTACGTAAGATACTCTGCTCCAAAAGCAATGGACCTCAGACACCATCCTTTCTGACTCACACTCCTCCTTCCTGTCTGAAGGTGGAAGGAAATAATTTGCTATTGACTCTCACCAGCAACAAATTATGACACACATTATGACAGGCTGGCGTACTGACCTGACTTTGTGGAGCTGGGGGAGCATCACTCTTTTTGCTCACCACACTTTAAAGCTCCATGGCCAAGGACAGCAGACAGGTGTTCAGGGGTTACCTGCTCTCAACAATGCTGACCTAAAGAACACACAAAGATTGAGGGGCTTTTTATTCTCCATTACTCATCTCCTGCAAGTAAGTGGCCAATGCCAGGCAGGAACAAATAGGAAACTTCCACCAACTGCAGTCAGCAGGCATGTGATGAGATGGGATATGTTATCTTGGGAGCAGAGCCGGTCATCCCAGCTGCTGCACACTGGATTTGAGAGGCCAGTACTGGACAGGAGTCCTTACAACTGGAGGCAGGGTTGAGTAAGACAAGCCTCACTCTGGGAAGAAATTAAGATGAGAACTATGGACCATGTAAATTCTGGAGTTTTAGAAGACTGACTATCTGCATTCTGAGTGTACTACTGGGTTTAACCAGAAGCAATTAATGAAAAAAACCAAACCAAAACAAAGCTTTGCTGAAGTGGTTTCCTATCAATTAGGGGAACTGCATGGGAATGAAACCTTCATGTTTTCCTCAATTGTTACTTGGTATTTAGTCACACAAAACTCCTCTTGAGCCAAGCTCCATGGTCTGTTTTTGGGACTTAAGCCATTCACCGCTCAAGCAAGTTCTTAGTGAAATCAAGAGGACTTCTGCCTCAGGAAAAACTCTGAATCTTATCAGAATTTCAGGACTTAGACCTGCAAGTGATGCCCCCTCTGACTTTTCTTCCAAAATGAAGCACAGCTGCTTGCTTCATCGTGAATTTTAACTCTGAAAACCAAGCAGGTTATACAGACTGAAAATACATGATGCAGAGCTAGCTGGTCACAACTGTTCTATAAAAAAAATAAACTAGTTTATGATTTTTAATTACAGAAATAACATTCTGATCATGTGGCATTTTTATCTGCGCTCTCTCAGTTTTCATTAAAGAATGAGAATGGCTTGAGATAGTATGGCTGTTGAATGATTTTCTGAACACCAGGAAAACTAATTCAAAATATCTCAGAGAAATGAAGCATATTTTTTCCCTACTTCTAATATTATTTTATTTGCTTGAAAGCTACAGTGCACCTCAGAGACTGATGAAACTGTATGTGGACTTGTTCAGCAGTCAATTCAGACACTCACTAAACAAACATTTCCTCCCTAGAACAGCAATAGATGCTTTACTTCAAAAGAATCAGAGCTTGCCTACACAAAAGCTGCTTTTCTTCAAATTGTACAGCACTAAGTGAATTAAGGACCACAGATACCTGACAGTCTGTTTTAAAACTGAAGTCCAGACTATCTCATCTCCTCCTGTGCTTGCAAAGTGAAAAAACCCCTGAAATTGCACAAGGAGGCAGGACAGCAAGTGATACTCAAAGCATTAGTCATGCTGTTTTAGACCCTTACAGGTCAAAGAGGAGCAGCTGAAAGGGCTGTTATTAGCTGAGATTCCATGCTTAAGAGAATATCTGACTTGGCAGCATAAACTTCAGTACCTCTTGATCACATGCTCTGAAATACCTCAGCATGCACAGACTGTGCCCTGGCTACCTCCCATCTTGCACAGGAATTACAAGCCTGCCTAGCAGACGCAATACTCACAGCCACTGCAGCATTTTGTGTGACTTTTTTGCCAGGTATAATAAACATGACAAAGCCTATCTCATGGACATGCAAGTAATTAGGGAAGAGACTCATAGAATGCAAAGATCTAAAAAGCCAGCGTAGTCACTACACCAAAGTGTATCTGGCCTTTATCCTAAACTACTTAGAAATTCAATTTTCAGCTGCTTGCTTCATCTGTGTATGTATATTTTTTGCCAAAATGAAGCAAAGAGTTCTTCCTCCCAAATCAACAGTGGATACAGTGAGCCAAGGAAACATAGTTCAGAATCCTAAAAGCAACCAACAGAGCAGCTTACAACTAGTAAATAACTTTTATGTAGGAAAAAACCCAGTAAGACATACTTTCTATGGCTCCTGCTGAGTGACACAGCCATCCTGTGCTTTGGTTTAACTGGAGAACGTTCAGGCTTTGAAAGTAGCTCCATGCCAAGCATTCAACAGCAAAGAGCATTCACTTGCACTAATTTCATCCCTAGGGCAACTCCAGACATATTTCAAGAAGCTACATCTATAGAAAACTTGACTTTTCCTCTGTACTCCAGTGAAAAAGTTTGATTTTATTTTTTTTGTTAAAAAGTAGCATGCTGACAGGAAAAAGAGGACCTGTGAAAACAAAGCTTTTTTTGTTGTTGCCAGAACCAATACTCTATTTTTTTAAGTGACAATATCACTGAAAGCTTTCAGACACTGTCATTTCAAGGGATGATGAATTTAGTAATCGCATTAAATGCTTCATTGATGGAAGTGGAGTTTGTATGTACTAATTTTAGACTTGCAAAAAATATAGCAAGGTTTGTAGAAGAGAGATGACATCCCATCTTTCTTATGCTCCTAGAAGGGAGAGGTCTCAGATACTCACAAAGAACTCTGCCTGGAGTATGAAAGGATCCAGTGCTTTCTTGTGCAGTTCTTCTTCAGTAAGGATGTTTGATGCTGTCTGGAGGTATTCTCGGGCTGACTGTTCCCGTGGTGACATGACATAGCCAAAACCTTGCTCAGAACAGCCTGGGGTACACATATCCAGTGTGAGTGAAACATTTGAACCTCTCCTGCAACACAGAGTGATCAAAGTTTGTTTACAACAGAACAGGCTTAACCCATCACTGTCAGCAAGAGACACAGTCCCAATGACAGATAAACAGCAGCTTTAGAAAAGCACCCAGCTGGTTCTGCTGTGTACGTCTTGGTCACTAACTGTGAAAAATGGGTGATGCTTCTTGTGCAGACAAGACCAGAAGATGATTTGGTACACTGGAATATGAAGGCTAACACTTTGAAAATGTTGTCTGCAGTGAGGTAACTGTATACTTTGTCACCTAAATAGAAGCAACTTGCTTGGCAAAGGTACTGAGCAGGTAACTGCATGGAAGTTTTCATATTTGTGTAAATCCTAGCTTATTTTTGGATGCTAATATGGACTGACATTTTAAATACCACAGGTGAAAATCTTGGTCTTAAGTTTTTGTCAGAGCAGATCATGCTTAATTTTATTAGTAGCACAGTCAACATCTTAGGACAAAAATTACCAGTTCTACATTAATAAAGACATGATAATCCAACCATTACAGTGAATAATTTTTCTGTCTGAAAAACTTTCCTTCCCCAATAGTACATCCTAAGAATGGTGAAATGAAGGTCCCAACATTTTAACGGTTACATTAAAAACAGAGATACTATTGAATGTAAAATTTTTAGTGGCTTTACTGTAAGTTAGCCACGCAACAAAACGGAAAAGTGAAAATGCCTGCATTGGTTATTGAATGCAGCTTTAAAGCATTTCTGAGCTTCTGTCAACCTCACATATCACGGACAAAATGAAGATTCAAATGCCATCAGTGACTCTACATTTAAATATCTTTAACACAATAACAAAATCACACAATATGATTACTAGGTGTAGTGTTCTATGCATCCACACCGTGAACCTATTTTCGATGACTCTCAACTGGCAAAATCTAGTTAGGAGGTGTTTGCAGGAGCTGTTGAAAAACCATGTAAACATGCAGGCATGACCAGCTCACAGAGAAGACAGTAGAAGTTGTTACTTGGATCACAGCCCTTTTCTGGATTCAGGAGTTTTTCCAAAAGAATGTGCAGCCAGCCTCCTGCTATGATTCACAGTCATGGGGAGATTATTTTGGGTGAAACATGACCACTAGTGGCAGACACTGAATTTTTAGTGACACCTTTCAAAAGGTCTGACCCTACTACATTCCTCCCCAGAAACAGCTACATTTGATAACAAATGTGTTTTGTTCTTTTAAGGTAGAAGAGGCTACATACACAAAGGTATTAATAGTTCTTCAGCATGAGGAAATGAGATTGTTTCTTCTTAAGACTAACATTCAGTGCTGTGTGAATTTAGTGACTGCCCTTGTAATGGTGTAGGTGGTTAAAGAATGAGAGGGAAGTAAGATGGAGAAGCAGAGTGGATGCAAAAAAGGGACAGGTGGATAATTCAACACAGCAGAAAACAAAGGAAGAGTGACCAATGCTTGCTGTAAATGAACCTGTCGGAGCACAGCTCAAACCTGAAATGATGCATGGCTTCTGAAGGACGCGTGTACGTTGGAAACAAGTTCATTTTACATCTTAAGTGTACACGTTTTACTTAGTGTAGAACTTCAAGGAATTGCTTTCTTTTTTGCCACTTCTACTTCTTTGACAGTTTTTAAAATTGTAATTCATTACTTGAACTAACTGATACTCCCCAATTCTCTTAAAACAGTGAGTATCTTTCCTGCAGGCTACTGGTCACCCAAGAAGAAATGTCAACTTGCTTAAAATGAGAGAGAAGGAATGAAATCAGGGATAGTGAAAAGCACAAATGACTGATGCATTTCAAGTGCAATCTTGCCCATAATGAAAAACAGCAGAACTCACTGATAGCAGCAGGTAGAGGGACAAGCCCCAGAGGTTACTGCAATTTCATATTTAAAGTAGAATATAACAATGGAAGTAGCACAAATGTTGTAGCAAAGAATAAAGTGATAAAAAAAACTTTCTAAGCTCACAGAGTACAAAGTAAAAGCCTCTTCTGTAACATTCCCTTTTACTATGTCATGTGGAGCTTTGGAAACTCATCATCATACTTTTTAAAAGTTCTGCCCTTTGTTTTAAGTTTTAGATATGAGAATTAACTATGGTTAGCACTCCAATTAAGCTTGAGAACCTGGAAATAAAGAAAGGTGCTACTTTGCTATGTTGGGCTCTTCAGTAACCTCATTCTTATTCATAATATCATCAGCTTTGCAGAATTTCTTTACAGGATTTCTGTCATCAAGATCTTTGTTCTATTTCACTAAGACAACTGAAAGAAAAGAAAACAAAATAGAAGATGATCTTCCTTTTATCTTAAAACTGCCTTTTCCCAGCTGTGAATCTCTCTGAGCAGCTGTTGCCCTGATGGTTCAAGCAGGGAACACCAGCTCACCCCAAAGTTTCATTACTGCATTAATTTCAAAGGAATCAATTTACTTTTGGACTAAGCCATTTATATGAGAATTATTGCAGATTACCACTTGTCCTATGGTTTGCTTTTGGAGAAAGGACTAATCCTCCAGCAGGAGTGACAGAAAAAATTTAACAAGATCCACCTCTTTCAGAGGCAAAAAATTTCACCGCCCTAGAGTGGATTTCATGCTATGCAGTTGCCATCTTGGGGAATGGCAAGAGACTGATCAAACACAAATGGGTATTTCAAAGGAAAGAAATGATGCTTTTGAATAATGCTGGTTGACAGCTGTCTAGAAACAGTATGTTTTTTGGCTAATATGTTTATATTTATGACTGGACTGAAAACAAGACAGGAAATAAAGCAGGTGCTTGGCTTTAAAACCACATTTTAAAGTGACATCTGTGAAGGCAATAAAGCTTCCTACTTTAGGCACAGAACTCCTAAATCCACAAAATCTGGGAGCAGACTTTCCCCTATTAGTCACATCTACCCTACCTTTCTTGCAAGCCCATGGACTTAACCGTTAGAGTAGCTGGATCTGTCTCCGCTTTAATGTCCATTACGCAGTCAAAAACTGGAGTCTCCGGTACGGGATCCAAATCTAGGAAGTCATCCTCATTTTTATCCTCTGTCCACTCTGAGTACGTGAATGAAGGCTGCCGGCTCACAGATTGGCGTCTGTCCTCTTGTAGTGGAAAGGGGGAGTCTGGATGGGCTCTGAGTAGATGCCAAAACTGGAGGAAACAAACATTTAAAAAAGCTTTCTGCTTGTTGCCAGCCCTTCCATGCAGCCTAGAGGATGGGTCTTTATGGCAGCACCCCAGCTCACTGTAACGTATTAGAACTGGAGAGTACTGAAGAGGACAGGAATGTTCCATGCAGGAGTAGCTTTGTGGTGCATGTTACAAGGATTCACATCTACCCATTCAAACCTGCTTTCAGCCACAGAGGTTTCCACAGAGCTGGCCAGGCTTAACTCGGGGATACAGTGGAAGCGGAATGTGCTTGTGACCATCATATGCAAGCCAACGTGATATCACTGTCCTTTTGTTCAGTTTCTTATCCTTCCTAAGCTTGTTTACAAAATAAAAATCTACTATACTATTCTACAAATCATACCTCTCCTGACTTAATAGCTTTCCATCTAAAATTTAGATATAGCTGAGTTAAGAAAAATAAATACAATCTTCCTGAACTGCATATCTTTGCTGATCTGGCACTGCACCCCGAAGTCACGTATAAACCAATCCCTGGTTAAAGAGGCCTTGATTTTGATGGTTTTGGTACCTGGTTTTGAGGCTCAGAATGCCCATATCAGTTTTCAGCCAGTGGCAGAGACTGTTTTGTAATCAAATTCTCCGATTTAAACATGGTATAGACATTAAATAACAAATCTTGTGAAGTTCTAGGACATAAATATTAAAGTACATAAAATAAATTAATGAAAGGTTTGAAATGGCATGAACCTAAAAAAATTACTGTATCATATTGGTTTGCACGGATGATCTGTCAGACTAGATGATTTGGAGATTGTATCAGTAGACTGTTTAATTCTCCACAAAGGCCTCTCAAAAATTTCAAGCCCACCTCTGGATGCCAGGATCTGGAACCTTGGCCAACTTAATCCCTCTAGCATTGAGCCAAGAGCTGTATCACTCAGGCTAAATGCTATACAAACTATATTGTACTGTCATGCGTCCTTCTGAAACTAAAAAGAACAGGCTGTATTTTCCAAAGTAAGCCTCTTCCATCCTCTTCTTATATGGCTTTTAAACGGGCAGCCAAATTTAGAGAACGTGCCATTAAAGAAGGTCAATTTTCTCTTCCTAGGCTCCTAAAGCACGTTAGCTTATATAGGACTTTAAAACCCAATTTTCTTTTGCCCGTGTCTTCACATACTCTCACTTCTCTGAGCCTAATGAATGAAAAGAAGTGAAGTAAGTTTTAATTTCTGTCCACAGTCAGCTTTAGAGAGTGTTAGACTCTCACAAAGCAGCAGGATTCATTTGACAGTTACTTCAAACATTTTTTTTTTGTTAATCAGAGTATACATTAATTACAAAAGCACACATAGGAATATGATTACTAAACTGTTATTTTACACAAATTTGGGGCCAAGTCTGAACCCAGTCTGTCCTACATGGTTGGCCTGTTGGATGACAAGCAAGAAGCTTGAAGATCTAATTCTATTTTCATTCCCCAAGATGACTTCTAGAGCTTGGCAGCCTCACAGTATTAGTCATGGTTCTTCCACATACTGCAAAACTAATAGCTGAGCAGTTCACAGTGTAAAATACCCGCTCAACGACTCTGTACTTCTAGAGAGTGCTGTTACTAAAATCAACACTTGTGCTGAGGGCTCAGTGTTAAGGTCTAGGTCTCAATTATATGTTACAGATTCTAGAGCTGGTACAGTGACACAGAACTGATTTTACTGGTGATGTAACACTGTAAATCCAAAGGAACAAAAAGTTCACCCTAGAAACAAAGCAGCTTTTCTTTAGGTTGAAAGAAGTGTGTGGTAAATAAGGAGCTGCCCAAGACACTGGAAGAAATTAAGTTGCATTTCAAAGTGATGGGGTTAAACTAAATAACAGGAAAAGAGTCAGCTCTGAAAACCTGTTCAGGAGGACTAGACAGCTCAACACTGGCTCTCTGCAGCTGCCTGGGTCTTACCACACTATGATACGAGACACAAAACAGACAACATCACTAGTACAAGCCTCAAGCACACTATCCAGTCTTTTACTTTCACTGCGATTGCTAACCTCCCAATGCATTCTGGTAACCAGGTATTCTCAGAGAAGTGCCTCAAATGTTAGCCAAGGTCTGGTCTCCTGAAAAATAAGTTCTATATGTATTAGTGTCACAAATTCCCCAATACAGGAATGAAGGGGACTTCAGCATGTGCACAGACCAGACAGGGCCTCCATTCTCTTGGTATCACTTCTGAGAATCTGCCTGCCCACCATTTCTCTGCCTTGTTACGTGGCCCAACAGTTACTGCTCTACATTAAAACTGCAAAGTACCTGTATAAACAGGCACATTTTTTCCCTTCCCCAAGGAACTACTAAAGCATTACTGTAAGTTACCTCAGATGCTGAATAAAAAAAATTGCTTAAGCTGCTTTTCACTTGTATGTCATCCAGTATACAAATCAGTATGGGACTGATGTGTCAGGTCCTTCTACAAAGGCAGAACAGCATATTTGGGAAAGAAAGATATAATCACAAAGGCACTCCTCAATATAAATGACCCCTGCGAGGTCCCTCTCTAGGCAAAACATTGCTTAAAACCCTTTTTAAGAGAAATCACTCAGCTGAGACAGAGGGGAAATAAAGAAAATCTTCATGCAACTATCTGTTGTCCACCAGGCCGGGATTCTAGAAACCCTGCTTAGCTCCATCACTACATTGTTTTCAGTGTTCTGCTAATGACTTATGCCTTATTCCCTAAACACTAGTACAAGCAGATGTTTTCAAATTGCATAGCAGCATGACCTGAGGTGTCAGACAGTCAGGTAACAAGCAGGTAGGAAGAGTCAAGGCTTATATGCTTTCTCTAAACAGCCTCTCCTTCCTAATGCCACCATTAGACAGAACATACTTGGAAAGATGGACCATTGGTCCAAACTCACAGGATATTTCTTATATTCTGATGCTCTGCAACTTGTACAGAACAGGCTGTCACACAGAGACATTTGTGCCACTGCTCTAGCTAGAAAACAGTTAGCACAGACCACAGGAATAGAAAACAGAGCAAGCTTGATTACATGGAAACTGTTATAAAACTGTTTTTTAACCAAGACTTAAAAATGGGCCAAGTCTGCTCTCGTCTTCACTGGTATAAGCATTCACTTGCAAAGAGTTACTACACATGCAAAGCAGTTCATACTGAGATCAGAATTTCTGGCCACAGAGAGCTTTCATTTAAAGTTACTTTCTGTGCTAAGAATGGGTCAGTACTAACATGTTGCCTCCACCAAGAAACAGGTTGGATATGCAGAAAAAACACACTCCTGCTATTCTGATTTACAGCTCAGAATGTTTTGCTGCAGAATTACCTGGAATTCACACAGTTCATCACAATTCTCAGATGTATCATTTTTCTTCTTTAGTATTTGCAATTACAAAATCACCAGAAGTTTATTTTTTGAGGACAAAATTCATCTGGATAAGGAACAGCAGCATCAAAAAAAGCAGAAAATTGCATAAACTCTGCTAACTTCCTTGCCTACGTCAATGATTAAAAATAATGGAGGCATTAACACTAATTACTTGGCCTTGTGAATGGTTTTAAAAAGTATATTCACCCAACCCATTAACCAGAAGATTTTGATACTGTGCTGCCTCTAAGTGAATTTATAATGTGAATATTATGACATATTCATGAAGAATATGACAAACTTCTTACCAGGGAGTGTGACCAGCAAATCAAAGGAGGTATTCCCCTCTCCTTGGCACTGATGCAGCTGCACCTTGAATACTGTGCCCCATTTTAGGCTCTCCAGTTTAAGACAGACATGGACAAACTGGAATGGGCCCAGTGAAGGGCTACAAAGGAGGTCAGGAGTCTGGAGCACATGGCCTTTGAGAAAAGTGGAGGGAACTGGGCTTGTTCAGCCTGGCAAAGAGGAGGTTGGGGTGATCTAACAGCAGCCTGCAACTACTTGAAGGGCATCTCCAGAGATGATGCAGTGAGACTCTTCTTGGTAGTGGCAGCTGATACCACAAGGGACAATGACCACAAGTTGCAGAAATTCAGCTCAGACATTCAGCTTTGGGAAATTCCAATCAAACATTAGGAAAAAATTCTTCCCTGATAGTACCATGCAGTCACAGCACAGGTTTCTCTGGGAATGATACATCTCCTTTCCTGGAGGTTTTCAAAACCTGCATAGAAAAATGCATGGCTGATCTTACTGAGTGTTGGCAACAGCCCTGCTTCAAGCAGGGTGGGAAAACCTCTCGAGAGGTTTCCCACCCACAGTCCCATGATTTTATGTTGTACTTTGTTACACTGTGCATCTTTGAAATGGCGTGTACACAGTACAGCTTCAGCTTCCTGAGCTACCTGAAGGTATGCTGCTGTAAGGACAGGAGGTGCTGCTCCACCTGCACGTTCAGTAACTGCATTCCCACTCAAACAGAACAGTAGATGGGAACAAAAAGCCATGTTCAATTTGAGCTCCTTAAAGAAATAATTCTCCATAGCTTTGCTTTCTCATCTACCACACAACTTTGTGCCAGTTACACAATCAATGGAGAAACACAATACACTCCTCCTGTTCTCAAACAGCTGACAGCTAAACTAGATTAATTGTAGTCATGCCACTAATCTTGTTCTGCAGCTGGGGCCTTGGCCTACATCTACAAGGGCATCACATTCACAAGTACACTGGTGCTCTGGAACTGCTCTTTCTGTCACTTAAGTCAATGGATGCTCTGCAGGCAATTCTTAACTCAGCAGTATTAGATTGTCCCGTTACTGGACCACATCTCTTCTATTTAAGTGAAAATAGTTTGCTCATCTGTGGATGGAAAGAATAAAAACCATCAGCATAATCCCCAATTCATCTAGAAATTGAGTAAGGGTAAGTATTTGTGGTTCCTTTACATAAAGCAAGCAGATAATTGTATAGAAATAGCCCCAAAGATGTTGCTTTACAATCAACTTGAGTATAACATCAACAACTTTGGGTAAATTGTACATCTTATAAACACTCACTGAAAAAGGACATGAATATAAAAGTTTGCACAGTATCATAACTTACCACAGATCCTACAAATAACAGTCCTAGAGAAGCTAAAGACAGCAGGATGTACGATACCACAATGCTCCCGATTCTGTTCAGGTCCTGTGAATTAACAGAATTGACAGTGATTCATGAAGTATTTAGGGGCACAGTGTAGCATCTGCATGCATGCTCTTGGCAAACTCTGTATTCATTCTTGGATTTCCCATGCAAATTTAGTCATACTATACTCTTGACTGTGGAAAAGCCACCACCAACAACAGAAAAAATGCCAGGCTTTGGAGAAGACTGAAATTGAAACTACCTCTAAGCCCTAGCATCTCAGAAGGTCTAAAAACTGAATTTCACTGTGAAGGCAAACAGGAAACCTGCTTCCTACCCTCATGCATTGTCAAAACTGAGATCTGGATCCATGATTCAATTTTGCAGCCTGGACCAACGTTTCTTTGCCACAGTCAGTATAATTTTATTCTGTGGTAAAGGGCTTTGAAGAAAGTTTAGTACTTTTCTTGTGTTTGTGGTTCCTTACATAAAACCCAGCCACAGAGGACTTCTCTGTTTTCTACACATTCTGTGAAATACCATCAGGTTCATTCACAGCACTTGCAGTGAAATGCACTCTGATGAGTAAATTTAAATCATATTTAAGTAGTTTAGAGTTCAGCCTATTCTCAGAATTGTAAAATTCAATTCTAATGGGCTTCAGTGGGCAAGGAATTTTACTCTGTTTCTGACCCACTAGTACAGCTAAAGAGAAATTCAGAATTAAGAGTTTTCATTTGCTCATTTAATGTCAGAAGATTTCTTTGTTTTTACTGTTTTCAAGTGTAAATTTGCATGGTAAGTAGTGTTATAATAAACAGTCCTCAAAGATATGCATGAACATCTGCACAAAGTCATACTTGGGGTGTTCTTGTGGTGCATTCTAGGAATCAGTTTCCTCACACTGAACTTTTAAGTCAAAATCCTATAAATCAGGGGTTTGCTGTAAGGAACAATTTGTTAATGACTGACCCACTGCAAATAAGATACTGGCAATACTCTGAAGAGCTCTGATTGTGCATAACAAATCCAACTGAGAAAGGTCAAAGAAAAAGTGCTTCTTTCAAATAAACAAAAGAGCAGGTGACATGCAGCTCATAAACACTGATAAAAGAACACAGTCTCCACTGTACTTCAGCCACAAGAGGCACCGAGTCAGATTTCCTATTCGTACTGCATAGCCTCTGCCACAAAGATTATGTACAACGAATTTAAGCATTCTGATAGCAAATATATTTCACCTGGTTTTTGAGAGTAGCTGTTCACCACTTAATTAAGGTTCTGTCCACACTCGAGAAATCTGCACTGGTATAACCACCCCAGTAATTTATCAGATGATTCATACTGGTACACGTGTCATTGTGTCATGGTGAGAAGCTGAGCAATTTTACTGGGGTAGCTTTGTGGATATAAATTAATCTGTACATCTAGTGCACCTGAAACACTTTTACTGCACATAGATGTGCTCTAAACACTCAACAAAAATAGAATTTTGTGACTATCTTGTGATTTGCACCTTTTATGTGGGTTGATCCGTTCTTCCATAATTTAAGCTTCTATCTATCCCAATAAATTAAGGTCCAGTTTTCTCTTTACTGTGGAGTAAACCTTAAGTGGGCTGATTTCTTACTGCTTTGTCTCAATGGCAATCACTTGCACACTATGAAAAATGTGCTGTGCTGATCTAACATCACAGAGAAGAATTCCACCCTTTATCTTGAAGATAAAATATGGATCTGTTTTCAGAAAACTCTTTTCAGCATTTCAGGACACACATATGATGCACTAGTCACTATATTATATGAAGTACATATGCATTATACTTTTAATGAGAAGAGATATGAGAAACAGCAGCCAAGGGTACTGACATCAACCATATAATCATGGAGGAGCACAGGGACTTACCTCCCCTTGATCTGACAAAAACTGTTTAAATGGGGTAAGCAAGTAAGACAGCAGGTCAAAGGCATTCTGAGCTGCTGGGATGGTCCCGTAAGTGCTGTACCACAGCATTACGCAGAGAAGCTGTGCAATCAATCAGAAAATACATAATGAGCATCTCTCATTATACAAACATTCATTTTCATTTCAAGACTGCATAATTAACTAATTTAGTTCTCATTGATTTCATGTTGATCATCATTTTTGCTTTAAGTAGTCAGGTATTTTCTAGGCTGTAGCTTAATGAGAATAAAAAGACTGAAGGCTAAACGCTCAGCTACCATGAACTAGACGTGCATCACCGAGTTAAACAAGCTCACTCCGATCCACACGAGCAAGAACTGCCCACGTTAGCCTGTACACCAAGAGAGCAACCGATTCTGCCTTCTGAACTTTCAGCATTATTACTTTTAGATCAAAACTGGTAATTCAATGAACTTTCTATGTTATTAAAAGACTATTAAGGCCTACCTCACACCATGCAAAGCCAAGTTCACATAGGCATGCCTATAAACAGATACACGCACAAACATACACATGTGGAAACATTTCATTTGAAACATTTAAGGTTGCACACACCACAGTTAACATACAGCTACAAAAGCAACGATGGCACATTGAACACCCTCACAGACAGGTATACCCTCATCCCTAACCGTGATGGAGACACTGCAACTTTAAAGGATACACCTCCCAATCCACTTTTTAAACAAGACTGTTATTTACCCCCGTACATATCAGCTCCAGAAGATGGGGGTCATTTGGCAAAGGAGGCATTAGCAGAGGGGTGGGAGACGGGATGGGACTAGGACACCACAAGGCAGGGGTTGTTTGCAAAGCAAGACTGTGAAAAGTGGCTGCAGAAGTGAGAAGACTGCAGCTATGTCCATTGCTACATCTACAGTGAATGAGGAGGAAACCTCCCAAGCCAATACAGCTTAAAAGGTTCCCAGCATTTCAAAACGATGACAAGCTGCCTTACCAGTATCTGTGAGAGGACAAACAGATACATGCTGTCTCCAGGCATTAATCCATTCCACTGGGCAGCCCAACCAAGCGGTGCTGTTTTCTGGGAGGTTTTCAGGGACTGCTCCTTCCTGTTCGGCTGTCCTTGTCCTTCAGCTTCATCCATTGACTCCATAACAGCTGGATTGGAAAGACCTTCACATGAAAATGACATGTGCAGAGAATGAATAGTATGCGATCCTGCAGCCAACGCAAAGGCTGCAAGGGCTATTGTTTTCCTAGAGACGACGGTTACCTCTCAGTTCTGCATCAGTAAGCGCGGCTCAGGATTGTGAGCGTCACACTCTATTAGTGCAGCTGTATTCACCTGCCTTCGTCAGAAAAAAGTGAGTGTGGGCGGATAAATTATTTTCCCTTTCTTTCCGGAGGTGCAGATTGTGGGCTTTGTTGTTAATAAATTCTCATTTACATTGCTGCACCTTTTCATTTTTACATTTTAAAAGGAACCATCTGTGCTATTTCCTAGCTCCCCACTTCTCGGCTACATGGTGGCAAAGAATCCATCTTGTCTCTCCCTGCCTCAATTTCCCTATTTCCCCTTATTTGTCTTCTTTGTCTAATTTGATTATAAATTTCTGAGGCAGAGACTGTTTCATGTTATGTTCTGAATAGTGCTGAAGGGCTCTGGATTTTGGCTGACTGTCCTAAGGCACTAATAAAATAGACTTTACTCTAATAATCTACTACTTGTATGAATTCATACTCAGGAGCTATTTAATAATGTTGTAATGCTATTCTCTTCAGTGGAAATATGCACTGGAGGGGTTAGTCTCTCAGTAACAGTATTTTGAACACAGTCTGTGTAGATATAAACTAATTTACAAGCTAAAAGGAGTGAAAGATCAGACCCATTTGATGTAAGTCCTACTGATGTACATCTCTGCACGAGGAAAGCCCCACGGCTGCCCTTTGTACAACACTAAGCCAGCCACCTCTGCCCCAGGGGAAGGCCACATCATTGGTCCTTCCCTGGTTTGTTGAGGTCAGGTTTCTACAAGATGTTCCTCCCATCAGACACTTGTCTAAATGTCTTACAACAGTAACTTTAAATCAGATAAGCATCCATAAACTATCCACAGCTCTAATTAGGCAAATGAAACGTAGGATCTGTGTATCAGCTGAGGGTCTGGACACTGAATACAGTAAGGATTAATGAAAAAAGCCCATCCTGATTTCTAAAATACAAAAATGTGAGAGTGGAAAAGAACATTAGTTGTTTACTCCCATGCTGTGATTGTTCTCCCTCCCTCCACTGCAATAGACCTTAGAACATGCATCCCTGACCAAGGGAAATGCTGATGGCTTCCTCTACAAAGGCACATTCACAATAGATATAAGGAAGGAATTTTTTACGATGAGGATGGTGAAACCCCAGCACAGGCTGCCCAGAGAGGTGGTAGAACCCTCATCCCTGGAAACATTCAAGGTCAGGTTGGACAGGGCTCTGAGCAACCTGATCTGGTTGAAGATGTCCCTGCTCACTGCAGGGGGGTTGGACTAGATGACATTTAAAGGTCCCTTCCAACCCAAACCGGTCTATGAACCTCTAAGTTCTCCATTCCCACAGCTGCCCAGCAAAAAGAGGCTCATCACTGTGTAATAACTGGGGATACCTAGAGACACAAGAAAGGTTCTCCACTTCCCCAGGAGCTCAGGTTACTAGTTTCTCATTTTCAAAATATCTCCAGTCAGTTATGATGGGCAGAGGCCTCAGCAGGCTATGCTGGGTATAACTGGTTATATGTAGTTAGTTTCAGTGTCTTTACAAAGGTATTTCTCAGGAAGCATAGTGAATGTACATCTAGATAGACACAGACCCATGTATGTCATACCATGTATATGCTGAAATAAACTGACTATTTGCCAGAAAGGACTCAGTACAGTAATTTGCATAAACACTATCAAAATTTAATATTAAATATGGGTCAATAAAACATGTAAAAATATGAAACTAAACAGGTAAAATCAGAAGTGTCAACAATCCCAGCCTGTATTTCTCACAGTGGTAAAACTTCCTTCACTTTCATCTATATGTCTTTAATGCTAGAAGACAACTGCTTAAAAATAGCACTTTTCAAAGAAAAGCAGCCAGTTTCTGGAATATAGCTCAAGAGATCATGGGAGCTCAACCTCTCTGTCCTTTAGGCTCCAGCCAGTAATCTACAGTCCATGATAAACCCCCTCAAGAAACAGAGAAAGCCCAGATGCAGTCCTTGGCATCCATGGACACTGACCACATGCTTAACATCTGACTTCTGACACCATGCAACATAGAGCTGGACTCAAAGTTCTCCGGGAGGACAGCAGAGCAGCCACACTAAGCAGCCACAGTTAAGGCTGCCTAAATACTTTCAATGCTGACCTTTGGTCACATTTTGTATAATGTGATAAAATTTAACAGTTGAAAATTTTCAAGCTTCCAAATTGCTTCGTGTCTCACTGGATTTGGACAAGAACTGAGGGGAAAACCCTTGTTAACGATTGCCAATTTTTTCTTGCTATTTTTGTGGGATGTTTATGCTCTGTGTTTTGGAACAGGAATGTGAAATTTAGCAAGGACAGAATCCTGATGTCAGTAATTACTTTTGCCATCTACACCAGAAGACATGCACCTGTGGCAGGGATATAAACCTCCAACTTACATGTAGTTTACTATGGCTTGCTTGTAAAGTCTCTAACCTTGCATTTTTACTAAGCATGTTTTAATTTCTGCTTTTCCTTTGTCTGCATTAAATAATGCACCTCTGTCCCCAAGAATGGCTAATGAACCTATTTACTGTTTTTACAAATTCTAATGACTTCCCTTCTTGGACACCCCTCCCCAAAACTCAAGATAAAATACAGAGCAGAACTAAAACAATTTTGGGAAGACAACCAGAACAAGAAGCCAAGGAATGCAGATTTCAAGCTCAGCTTTCAACTTTTTTTTTGTAAGTCATAATATTTCACATTTCAGAAGACTTTTTTTTTTTAACTGACCAAAAGCTCATCACCTGCCTTATGCAGCAGGTAAAAAGAATTTCTTTGTTTCTTATCTATAACAGCCTGAGATTTTACAAGGTCACTTCTGTCTAGGTTGGAAACAGAACCCTGACTCTAATATGAAGATGTGAAGGCCACTTGACCACATGCCTTCTGGAACAAAGATGTTAAAGTTAGGAGATCACTGTGTGTCTGTAACCATGGGGATCTATGCCTCTCCACAGCCCAGAAGCCCAATTCCAGGTATTCCAGTGTTGTCTAGCAACAGCTGTACAATTGTAGGAGTCACATTCTCCTTCTCATGACTGTCCTACATGAAGGACAATAGACTACTTCTACTTTCAACTATTTTCACTGCAAAAGGTAGAGATCTGGTCTATGGACCTAGGAGCCCAGGATTCCAGCTCTGCTGAATTGATACTGTTATCAACAGGTATTTTCACTAATATAGTATAAGACAAGGGAGGCAAGAACTAAAATAATGGAGAAGTGTCTGCATTCCTATGTATAAATGTATAGATTAAGATTCATGTCTTGGGTATACAAAGAAAGTGCCCTGGATTAATTAAGGTCCACTCAAAAGTTTACTATTCCAAAGCACAAAAGATTTTAAGAAACACCATGATGCTCACCTAGTATTGATTTAACTATGTCAGCTTTAAACAGCACTTCAATTACTAGTCACACTTCATCTTGCAATCCCATATGTCTGTATTTTTCGCCCTAGTGGGCCCTGGATTCTTTCAGTGCATAGATTAGGTAATAAATGAGTGAAACATCAGTAGATATTTTCTCGTGTTAAGGTCAGCATGAATGCCTCGAGACAGTTGAGAAGGATGGCTATGTCCAGGAGTAGTGAATTCAGCCTCTCTTCTGCTAGTGATCTGACTGACAGTGAAATCTAACATCCACATGATATCCTCCTTAATTCCTCCATTGTGGAGACTGGGATTCAAGTTCCACAAGTATTTCTGCCTTGATGCAGGACTATGCTTGCTAGAAAAAACCCTTTGGGAGAAGACTTAAAAGGTCTCCGAGATCTGTGTAGAAGCCATATGGTTTGTTAAAGCAACTTGGAATTTCAAGACAGCACCATAAACTTCACTTCATCCCTGCTGTTCAGGGAAAGGAACTTTCTGGATCAAGCCAGTGATCCATTCATCCTGTATTCTTTTCTTAAACGTAGCCACGAGTACAAGCTGCCAAAAGTAAATGGCTCAACACTTTGCTAGGGAATAATCTATACAGCAGCAGCTAGCACACTTAAAGCTAGCAGCCTCATTCTGAGAAAGGCAAACATTCTCAGTGGAGTTCTTGAAACCACAGTGCAGAGAGGGACATGGGTGTCATCTACTAGCCAGGAAAAGCACTGGAGACTTGCACTTTTCAAGCTCAGCTGGTAGAGTCTGGCTGCTGCTTAAGCCAAACTCTGATTAACAAAATGGAAAGATGCAACGAGAGAAGAAGAAAGTCATGCAGAAAAATCTGCGAGCGAGCCAGGCAGCAAACTCAGGTCTATGTATTTCTAGTCCAATGCTTCTCCCCTTTCACTGGCAACATTTTTAATAAACTTGGAGAAGAAACTTTCCTCTCTACTTGAAAAGAATATGCAACCCCTTCTCCCTGCTAGTGGGCTACACAGCTCCATACATAAACGGCCTATTCTCACCTCTGAGGGAACAGGAACCTGATGCCAGAGCGTGCGAGGAGAAGAGTTGCCTTTCCACTCGGCAGCTCCCCGCTGAACTGCTGAGTCACACATTTTCTCTGCATTCATTTTCACACTGCTCCCACTCAGTCCACCTGCCACTTCATCTGGGATGGGTGGGAGGGGAGAAAAAGAGGTGAAGTCAGAAAAAATGTTCATGTTCACCCAGGACCATTACGATGATACTGCAAGGTCACATATAAAAGCAAGCCTGCAAGCTGCTAGAAAGGGACCAAGAGAAATAGGAGATTGCAAGACAAACTGCCTCCCTCTCGTCAACAAGAGGAGACTGGTCAGAGAACAAGTTGCAAACCTCACCCAATTCCCAGTCAGTCGCTGATGTTATGTGCTCATTGATATGTCCTGCAAATTTCAGGCTTCGGACCAGTCCTTGAGGTTTTCCCTCTTTTCTGTGATTTAGAAGAGCTTTCAAGCTGCTGTGATTTTTATTCACCAGTCCAACAGGTACTGCACAGTAACTGACTGGATGCCACAGGGAAGTGCCACAACGGTAAGTGCCAACACCATCTGGAAAGGCATCTTCGGCTGAGTTGCTGCAGTGGAAATGTCCACCAGGCCCAACACTCATTATTCAAGAAGATGAAGAGAAAATCTTAAGCCATTTTCTCGGAGATTTCATGAAACTAAAGTATAAAAGGAGATTAACATCTCCTACTACCTATTAAATTCTTATGTAGAAAAGGTACTCTGCTATCAGCAGCAGGATACATGTTTACCGTGGTTACAGAGTGTCCAGATTGCTCTTAGATTGGGCTGTACATATAGAAACATACATTTAATTAATTACCAAGGTACTAATTTTTTTCTGAAATTAGATTTCTGGACAGTATAGTTTACAGGTCACGAAAAAAGAAAATGCCCAGAAGCTTCTTAGTTTATTAAATCAATGATCTGAAAAAGCGCTTCTGAAACTGACTTTCAGAGTAAACCAGGAAGACTGTGATTAATTTACAGACTAATTCTTAATCTACTGCTACTGCTAGTATTCAGCAGAAAAACTAAGGGCTTGTTAGGAACCAAATAAGGATTTTGTTTTATTAAGCAGAATTAGCAATTAAAAAAGTAGGCCTGTTTTTCCCTGTGAGAAAGAGTCTGTTCTTAGGTAAAGGCTCAGCCTTGCTTCTCAGTAATTCTTCTGGTAGAAGTCTGTTCACTTGAAAACATGCTTGTGCTCTACAGGCCTGAAGTGCAAAGACAAAACCCAGTCTCAGAAGAGTTTAATGACATCACATTAACGTGCCTTTCTGCATCAACCTCCACTTCCCACCCCCCGGAGTGGCTCATCGCCATGTTGCTCAAGAAATAGTTGATGAAAAAATATGATAACAGCAGGGGAAAACAAAGATGGGAAAGAGAAAAGCAAAACACAATACCTTCTCAAATAACCCTGCCTCTATACAGGTTGTTTTTGTTCCAAATAATCAAAAGAATTTCTAAACCACAATTTTACAAGACAGGACTCTGGTCTGTGAAGTCATCCCTGAAGAGGGAAGGATACAGCCTGCCATCAGAGACCTTGTTTCACTTAAGGTGAGACTGGGAGACTTCATTTGAGCTGCCATCAAACTCTTTCTTCCTGGAAGAAACCACATGCTTGACAGCACTGCTCCCAGACCTGGAGTCCTACCCAGTGCTTTGGCTGTTAAATATACCTAGCTCATCTAGGAAGAGAGAAAGTAATTTATTTGATCATCTCACTGAATCTCCAGTCTATAATAACTCATATGAAAGAGCTGCAAGGGCAAAGCAGCTCACAATATACTTGGCTGACACCACTCTAAATCAGGTGCAAGCCTCATTTACATGGGAGCAAGAAGAACATGAAAGCATCAGGCTCTCTGCTCTAGAAAGACAGGCCTCCCAGTTCAGCAAAGATGAACCACTAGGAGCCATCAGAAGTGGGAAGGGACTGTCAGATCAAGCAACCATACGGAAAGTATCTGAGAGCTACTGTACCCCAGAGATGCTGGGGTCCAATTCTCCTCCAATACTTGTTATAAACTGCTGTCTCTCTACTAATAATGAGGGAGTTGCTCTTAATGTCCAGTGCAAGATTAGTTATGCTCTTGTCCAGACACAAATTGTATTCCTACTACTAAATTGAATGCTCCAGAAGTTTATTCTTAATGGGTCTACTAATGCGTACAGGTCTTAAACACAAGACGTGTTGTTAAGCACTGTCCTTTTTGCTTTTCTGCTGCAAAACATGCCAAGTGAAAAGATATGCTATTTCTCATGGCAGGTAGAGCAGTGTTTGCTTCGAAACAATTAAAATACTAAATATGGAGTCAAGTTACAGCTCTTAAGGGAATGCAGACCCTCGGCGGGCAGAGACAGTGAATATTAACTTTATCACACCCACACATAATTAGCATTTGCCATCTTTCAATCAAGGCTCTATTCAAAGCTTCTTTTGTTTTTTGCATAAGGCTCTTTCCTCCTTTCTTATTAAAGCCCTTACAGAAGGTCTGTCTGATTACCACTTAACAATTAGAGGCAATTTTTTTTTCTTGTTAATAAAAAATACATTTCTTTGTTATACTGTTTTCCTTCAGTAAAAGCTTTCAAGTGCCTGGTGATAATTTTGGAGGTGCCTTGACCTTTTGTAAACACACTGCAAGCTGATTTTCAGTGGAGTTCATTGTCCCATATTATTCCCAGCCTGCAAAGTCCCCGTAACACTGAAAATGGAAACCCACAAAGCAGCTCTGCAATTCCACAGTTAAAGAGCTATGGCTTTGACAGCTCATGAATCAGCCTTGCACAGAAAACATAACCAGGGAGAACTGTCAGCAGCACAACAACGATGCAGACTGAGATGTACAGGGTTGAATTCTCTTCTTGAAACAGGATAACCAACTGTCCCCTCCAAACCCAAATGATAATTTTGGTGCCTTTAACTACAGGGTGTACTTAAATGTACTTGAATGCATAAACAAAAAACAGCAGCAATAATTTAAAACCAGTCAAATGGCCTCTGAGGTACCAGAGCAAATCTGACAATTAAAAGAAAAAAGCACATTCTGGTTTCACACACTTTTAAAAGTATTTACTATTCACAGTAGTATCATCTGAATTGGGGTGTCAGCACACTTGTATTGCTTGAAAAAAAGCGTATTTCTTCTCATAAATCAATAACTTCTACAGCTCTAATGCTAATACCATTGAGTGTTTCTAATTTCTCTACAGTGACTTACTAGCCTCATGTCCTGTAGGTACTAAATCTGCTTTCTGTTCTGGTGAATGAAAGGGTTTGCACCTTGAAGCAGATGGATGATATGCTGGCTTCCTGCCAGGTTCAAATGTGAACATTTTGATGTCATTCATTTGGGAATAGCCTGCTTTACCAAGTGACTAAAATCTTATGCCCTGGAGCCTTCAGCAAAAACATTTAGGAAAGCCACTATCACATTCAACATTTATTTCAAAGACGTTCTCTTTCCTGAGCAAAGTAAATTATATCAAGACCAGTCTCAACAATCATCATCAGCCACAAACCTGATACATGCCTCAAGGGTACAATCCCAAGTTATAAGCATTTCACTTTCAGCCATTTAAAAAGGCTGTGCTCGCACTGCTTGGCTTCCTCAGAAAGCAATGCTATCATTCAGATACTACAACTCAGGCTCAAGAATAAGCACTTGTATAGATAAGGGTGTGGACATCTAGAAACAGCACGTCCACACTCAATTTTATCTCTGTACTAGAGTGCTACTTCCACCCAGGCCTACTCCATTATGGGCCCAAATGCACAATTAAGTATCACTGCTTCCAGTTCAGTGCTCTGCTGCCTCTGTAACTGCAGTCCCTTCATGTTAAGGCCATGCTTAAGATTATTAAAATGTTGTAAGTATTAACGGTCTCATTAATCAATCCTTCTCCCTACCTAACCACAGAGCAGCACAAAAAGTAAATAGTGGGTGTATAAGAAGGTAACAGTCCACTTTGTTTACTCGTGTCTAGTCTATATGGGTTCTTACACTGTGCTCGTCAACATGGATACACAGCCTTAAGTAGTGAACTAAAAAAAAATACAACAGCTTGCCTTCTCATCCTCTTTCCCAGTGAGGGAACATGCACAGAGCAATGTTTTGTCTAGATATATAAGCAGACATGCACAAGTTGTTACGGATCTATGTCAGAGAAGGTGAGACAAAAAAAGCACATGCTGATGATGAGCTCTGCAATTATTCTGGGAGGATTTTACACCACTTGCCTGTCATCATGAGCTTCACTCTACAAAACAATCCAAAGAAACAAACCTCTCATGGTTGCATGTATCCCAGGGCTCTGCTTGATCTGAGGTGACTGTACCACATGCCACACAGCCTCATGCTGAGTGACCTTAGCAAGAGCTGACATGAATCAGCAGGTCTGCAGGGTGGTAAGAAAGGTTCCGTGAAGACACCATTTTGGATTCTGCATCAGCATACCATTTCTACTTCTAGCTCCAGGGCCAGCTTGGTATCAGCTAGCCTAGGGATTTTCATTCTATGCTCCAGCAAACAGTGCAAAAAACTGAGTAGGCTTCTATTCATCTGAGGATGAAAAGACAGCAAGTTATTTTACCACCTCATCTATGTAACACAAACTGGGGCTATTCAAAAACATTGTTTTCTCAGGCCTTGGTTAAAGCATTTCTTCCTTTTCAGGAGCTCCTGATTTCATAACATTTATAATTCTGGTCACCACAAAGGCACTTATGGACTCCTATGTGCCCCACTGTTCTGTCTCCATGTTGAAACACTGCTGTGTATATAATGTATTTTGAAATACAAGTAGTCAACTGCCTTCCATAGCGTGTTCCTTATGAAGTGTGGGTGACAGTATGTGTCAATGGGAAGCAAGATTTCATCCACACCGCTATATTCCTGCTATGGTATCCAGAACACTTCATCTGCATTAACAGGAGATGCCAAACACCTTATACCAAGTCTCTTCCCACACTGAGGTATACACTTGACTTCAATACGAAGTTAAACCTGCAGGGAGTAATCTTGTAAATCTCATTCCTAGCTCTGTCTTCCTCCACAGGGGCCAGATTCCATGAGAAGGTTTTTTTAACTTGCACCCCTCAACTCCCAGGGACAACTATGTGCAACACACTCTATTGGTCCTTTTTCCTGAAGATAGCATTAATTATACTGGGAAGATCACAAGCAGAATGACAAGAGCGAGCTATGTTTTATGTATGGCCCAGGTAGGTAAGCAGAGACACAAAAGATGAATCAATGAAATATCAAGTCCTACTTTTGAGGGATAATTATAACATTATAGTCCACCCTTTCATCTCTACAGATATTGAACTGGTCTTACCAACAGAAAAGACATCACCAAATCCCTATGTGCATCCAATAGGAAAAGCACTTTAGTAACATGCAGACAAAACCTCAAGAACAAAAGAAGCTTCACCTAAGAGCTGTTGCACAATGTCTTCCCCTATGGAAAATAGCACAGGCTCTTCAACATCCAGGCAAAGGACATTCAGAACCTGCCAGTACCAGTGAGCACACAGGGTGCTAAATGGGGCCATTTTGAGAGCCTCTGCACAAACACGGCAGAAAGAAAAATGACCTATTCCGAAAAAGCTTTCTGTATTTCTCCTTGTCTCCCACAGAAGGCATACCAAATGGAAGGCATTTAGTGGCTTCCAGGAGTGCCATTCCTCTTCCT
>NW_010299975.1:3297-29777 GCF_000700745.2 Antrostomus carolinensis | reverse complement strand
CAGGAATGTTGCCTGTGCAAGGAAGCTGAGACCAAGTCTTGCAACCTAACCACCTCCCCTCCTATTTCTGGGCTCAGAATTAGGAGATCCTTTTAACATACATATAGGGAAGACAATGGCATTCAAACTGCTAAAGACTTTGCAAAGCACCAACTTTGGACTGTCATTTGAAGGTCAGTCTCCAACATATTTATCTGCCTATTGCCAAACAACTGCTGGAGCAGTAAAGAGTTTTAATAGAATATGGTAGTTCATTAAATCTGCAACATTAATTGTTTTTTCATAACACTGTGGCATTGTATCTATGAAAAGCAATGAAAAAATGGTTCTATTTAAAAGTGGTAATAGCTGTAGTCTTTGAACATATGCTTAATGAATAAATCTGTTAGGAAAAAAGGCCTGTGTGTATTGGAGGGGGGTAGTATGTTTGTTCTCACTTCAAGCGTGCCATGATGGCAATCATCAACAGCAAATGGCCTCTATTGTCGGGACTAAATAAAATTCCATTTGGCCATTTACTTTCAGGTGAAAATGCTTTTTTCTTTTAAGCAACACATTCTTTTAGCTAAACAGCTGAGTTGAAAATAAAGCAATGCCAGATTCACGTTATTTAAGGACACTTGATAAGTGTTCATGCTCCTTGGTAGATGCAAAGAACCACAATGTAGTAATACTCAGGCAGCTTGCTACCACAGCATGGGGTGCAGCACACAAGAAGCCAAATAGACGCTAGTGAAGAGGCATTCAGATCCCATGGGGAGAACAGTCTAACAACCCAGTGCTAGCATGTATTGTAGTGGTGGGCGCAATTTCAGGGTGAAATTATATGGAATACAGTGCAACACAAAACCTGAACAGAATAGACTATGTAAAGCTTAGATGACAATAGAAAGCTATGACGGCAAAGCACATGAGAACAAACTCAGTCTATGGGGTTTCCATTTCCATGAGCAGGTGGATGAATCCAATAAGCTGGTAGATTTGTTTATGAAATTAAAATGCCAACTCCTTACACTGGGAAGTAAGTATGGAAAATATCCACGGTTAAGCCATGGATGGCTGGGTAGTTTTGAAGGAAGCTTGACAGATGTTGCTAAAATGCATGCCAAAAAAGTCAAACATGTCAACATTTATTCAACTTCTCTTCTGTCCTCCCAAAAGCTCTTCTCACAGGGTGCCAGAATCTCTCCTTTCTCCACTAAACCTGACAGCTTGAGCTCTGCAGTTCCACTGGAAATGTTCCTAAGGAAGGTTCACCAAGACAGACTCCCTTCCTGTTCTTTCTTTGATAACATGCTTGAATATGGCTCTTTTTTGCAACATAGCCAGATCTCAACTGGAAGGCACATTTTGTGGTGAAAGGGCCATGGGGAACACCCAGGTTGCATTCAAACAGATTTCCTAGTGCAATACACTGCAGCTGGAAATCTAACAACCAGGTGAGACCAGGCCATGATCACCTCTGCTTTGACAACTCTTCTCAGGCAGCAGGTTGAGAGACTGCTCCTCACTGCTTTTGGACCATTGAGCATGACTCAACACCTGCTCTCCATGAGCTTTGCTAAATTCTCAATCCTTGCAATCCCTCCTCTTTCCTTTAAGAACTTTTCCCTGTGAACATGCAGAGCAGATCCAGATTAACAAAGATCAGAGATCATGAGTAGGTGGAAAGAGGTAAGAAGATGCATAAAGATAAAGCAAGTCTCAGGTTCCCAAAACTTCTTTTAGAACTGTGATACAATGAAGAAAACATTCCATCATTAAAACATCTAATTCTTGGGGATGGTATTCCCCTCCCTCTCTCCTCTTAATGCTATCCTTACTGCAGTCCTTTACTCATTGAGGTCTCTTGCATTTTCCCATGGTGACAAAGATGTCAGCAGTAGGCATAAGGAAAGCATGAAACCTCAACCTGCAAACTGCTAAGGCAGAGGTCTAGAAAGCACAATTTCCAAAAGCAGTAGAGGTTTGAGATACTGGGAAAACAGACATTAGACTTCCAAAGGGTGGTTTGCTTGAGCTAAAAAAAAGCAGTAAGACTGCTGCAGACACACAGGTCAGCAAGGTTTTGTTCTCAAAGATGACTAGCATTTTTACCAGGCTGATTTTCAGCTTATTTCAGCATGTAGTTATGTGATTAGTTTGTCCATTTAATTAATCAGTTAGTCCACCAACCCAAACAGTGACCACGAGGCATGCATAAAATTTGGTATGTAACTGCCCAATTCAAAACACTGCACCGTTTTGGATTCCACATCCCTGAAACAGGCCCTTTGGTATTTTTGACCTCTAAAATGTGTGTTCTATGACATTAAATCAGGTCCTACAAAATCACTCTCACCTGGTAACATGAAAGATGAAAGTTAAGCTAGACAACGGACTAGCAGCAACAGGCAGAGAAAGGAGATAAAATAAAGATTACAAAAGTGACCAAAGAAGGTGTATGTTTGCGAATAATGGAAATGAGAATATCTGATGAGAGAAGAGATGAAAGAAGGAAAATCAAATACAAGGCCATAGAAGAGAAGCTCACAGGAGGAGGAGGAGTGTGAAAGCCTGGCAGAAGGACTGAGTGGAGACTAAAAACAGCACCTGGCAGTAGCTCAATTCAAACAAGGCAGCATATGCAAGAAGTGCAGTACACTGAAAACTTCCTTCCTCTTGGGGATTAAGTAACCTCAGAGTTAGGGCAGAGCGTCTTCCCTCCCTCTCCTCTGGAATACCTTGCTCTAAACTGTGAAGCAGGAAAAAGTCTAGTTAAACTTTTCTGTGATTTTCATTTTTCCAATTGCCACTGTGAGCTCTTCAGGGAAATTTTCAAAGGTAAAGCTGCAGAAATCAGACACTGATTTTTCATTCATTTTTCTAGTGGGAAACATTATGGTGGGCACCCCCTCCTTAAAGGATTTAGGGCATCCAGAGGCCAGATTTTCAAATGGTCTAAGAAATGTTTCAGAATCCCCAATCCAGACAGATAGGACCCTAGTTCTGTTGAAACAACTTTAACCCGTTTTCAAAAGATGGGCCTAAGTTCCACTTTCAAAAGCGGTTTAAAAAATATAGAGTCAATTTCACACTGAAAGACAATGAGACAATACTGCACAGTTGCTTTTGAAACCGAGACTGGCATGCTTTTCAAACTGCTGCCTACCCTATGCTTTTGCTTCTTTTAATTGTCTATCTGCAAATATGGCACACAAATGTGTGTCTGTTTGTCACTCACAATTAAGAAAACGCAGGTGCAGTTGTGAGAATATCAAATACTACAAACTGGGCAGTCTGAGAACAGCCCAGCATTCCAGATAAATCTTTGTAGCAGTTCAGAATTTGAAAATGCCTACTCTACCAATACCAAACTGTCAGCATTGCCAGAGATCAGTCAGCTTCACAGTGTTCTAGATACAGTGACATGATGAATGATAATCTCTCCATGGTGATCTAGAAAGTCACTCAGTGATACAGAGACCCTGGGACAAATCAGTAAATTCTGTTGTGTTTTCGTGCAGGATGCCCGAAAGGTGAGCAGAGGATTCCAACTTCCACTGGAACTTCAGCAGAAAACAAATAATCAGTTTCCTTAAATGCCTCATAACATCCCAGTCTGAATAAGAGAGTATTATAGTTGGCATTAAACAAAAAGATATCCTTGATATTGTGACTGTTGTGCTGGGCTAATGGAGCTGGCAGAGGAATAAGCATACATCAGGGGACAGTGTCAACAGGTTAAAGTCTCTCTAAGTCACAAATGCCCGTTTACCAGAGTTATACCCCTTACTTGGTATCAGGCAAGAAAAACATTTTATACTCGGGACAGAAAAAGGAAGAGCATCAAATCAACTCACTTACCACCTGTCCAGCTTGAGAAAGGATGAAGTACAAGAAGAATTAAAAAAAAAAAAAAGCCTAAGAGCTTGTCCAGCCCTCCATAAAGGTATGCCACACAAAAAACATCTTCCAAACATTACCTTCCAAGCCACTGCTTTTCCTCTAAGATCTTGACAAAGACAAAATTTTGTTGAGCATTTACCCATGTTACTCACATAGCACATAACACATTGTAAATACATGTTACCCACATATTTAATCCATTGGTAAATGCTAAACTTTCCAACCATGGTTACATTTCTTTCGATTCTTCTTCTTGTTGCAATTGACATTTTCAACACTCTAACCTAGTGTGCTGTGAATGCCACTTCTTCAGGATGTGTAATGGAACAGGAAGAAAAACAACCTTACAAGAAAATGGGTGGAATTTTTCATGCCAAAGTCAGAGTGGCTTTTTTCATGGTTCTGTTTGCATTCCACATGCAAGCATATGGTTAGCCAAACTCTGCTAATGTTGCTATACAAACACTTCATAAGTACAGATCTCTTTCTGAATCAAGCATTCGTTATAAATGCTGACTACTGTTTATAAATGCTAGAGTGAAATCATGGAATGCCCATGTAATGAAAGCTCAATGCTAAATGAATGGTCTCTCAACTTGTATTTGTCAAACCATTAAGTAAAGAAAATAATCTCTTCTTCATTCCACTATGCTCCCAGAGAAGCATTCTTTCCACTGAGAGTACACTGCTATATTTTATTTCTCAAACAGAAGCAGTACAAACCACACAGAGCCAGACTAAGGCTTCCTTATTCACTCCTTCACTCTTCGTAAGAAATCTCCCCGAAGTCATCAGGATTATTTGTGCAACACCATCAAATGAAACAGGGATTACAGTCTGGCCCACAAACAATTATGCTCTCATGTATTGCAGATAGCCAACACCTTTCTTAAAGTTCCTTGAGGGCAAAATGTCTTATATAATCCTGAAAGAAACTGTACTAAAGCAATAGGGACTGTAGAACTAAAACTGGCACATGATAATTTACCAAATAGATACTTGTCAAAAAGAACAGATTAGATTTTTCATTTCACTCTGTTGAAAGCAGGGTACCTGTAGATGCAAATGTGTAGATGTACTGCACCTCAGCACGGCAAGCTGCCTCATTTTCATCATCTCTCTGATTCTTCGATGCTGCTCAGAGATGGACTAAGATTTCAATCAGTTTAATTTTTTTAGTGTTTTGTGTGCACACTGCAGAAGAAACTTGCTTTAACAAAGATTTAACTGAAAGACTTCAACTTCAAACTGTCAACCCAAGTGCACACTCCTTCAAAAATAGCATGTTAATTTTGCTCATCCCCACAGACTCATGTGACCTCTTTTGTCTGTATCTTGTTTTCCACCTGCATCACAGCAGCTCATGGCTATGGCACACTGCTACAGCAAAACTTTTCAAGTCTCCAGGAACACCATCCAGTTTTATTTCACTCTGCACAGCTTTTGCTTCATGCCCTGTGTTAGATATGAGCACATGCGAAACCTAACGTGAGGCAGTTCTGTGGAATAAATAGCCTTCTGGTTACCTAAAATTACCATTTCTTAATCCAGTCCATCATTTTCTGGTTTCACCACCCCTTTTCATTGGCTGGCACAAACACATTATAACAGTTTCCCAAGGCATTTTTCAGAATTTGAAAGTGAACACTGGTTTAACATTTAGCCTCCAACCTACCCTAACACAGCAATGCATTAGAAGTTTCTCATCAGTTTGCATGCCATGCAATGAAAAATGACAACTGTTTTCTTTGCACATGTTTCACCATTGCTCAGCTTAGACACTAGAACACTGGAAACCCTCAGCCATTCTACACAGCATTTTCTGCTATACTGAAGTTCATCAGGGTGTTTGTGACAGTTGAACAGATTATACTCTTTTCTTAGCCACATCTGAAACAAGGGCCAGTCTGTAGACAATGCCTGGACAATACTTTTACTTCTAACATTTATTGGAGCATCTTCCATCAACTTTAAAGGCATGGATTTGCATTTCATACACCATTTCCTGAGCCTTCACTCAAATTAGTATCATTGATACTTTCTAATTGTCTTTGCCTCTTGTGCCAAAACAAGTTTGTTCAGCCACCTCAGATTGAGGCCTTTCAGGGCACCTTTTCAGCAAGCACACTTGCCAGAGGCAGACTATACAGCCAACTTTCTTCCACAGTACTTTACCAGTGCTTCCACGCTGACACTATCACGTTAACACGAAGGTAACTACATGACCTTCAGCTCACATTCAACTGGAAAGCTTTACCACAAGTTTTTTGGTTGGAACTATTCCACTTTGATGTCACACGATAAATGATTGTCGATCTTTTCTTTCTTCCCTCCCACATCAGGTTTTCCCAGGCTAAGCTTTTCTGCAAGGCAGAACTACCCACGCCTTATTCTGCAATAAAAACAAAACTGTTTGAAAAACTTCCCTTTGTATTGCCCACATACAAAGAGTAAGCCAGTATAACTGCTGAATTAAAGATCTTTTTGATGAAAAAATCTGCAGGCTATGTACACGAACACGATATTTTGGCCAAGCAGAATCCTGTGCAGATGAGAAGCAGCAAATAAAGAGAGGAACACTCCTCTGAGGGCACTGTAAACCAAAAGAGAGGAAAAAAAAAAGTACAAAAGGGAAAAAAAAGCATTACTCTACTAGAATCATTCACACATTTACCCCCAAAGCAGCCATACTGGTGGACAGGAAATAGGAAATACTCAGTATCCTAAGAATCATATACTGGACTTATAGCACATAATTTATTTTTTTTAAACTGCACAGTTAAAAATACAATGTGTGTGTGGTTCCTGTTTTGGTGGATGGGTTAAATTCAATCATGGTTTAACTCCATACTTTTAACTATATTTTACTACAAATTTCAGCTCAGAGGTAAATTTGATAAACTCTGCAAAGTGATTTCTTAATTCATTATTCTGTATAACCAGCAGAACTGCATTTACATCTTGCTTTGAAATTAATACAGTCTATGACTATAAAGATCAGCAACATACACTATAATGTTTTTACTTCGGTTAAACTATCAAGAATAAGTGCTTTGAGGCAGAAAGTGCATGTTTGCTATTTACTGCATGTTTGTACATGTCCTAACAAAATGAGGCTTCCAATTATTTGTTCACATACAGAACATGGATTTGCCCTCCAAATGCTTCCTAATAAAGTCCTTCAGCATCCTCTTTCTGTAAGCTCAGCCTCCTTCACAGTGTGGAATTGATTCCAAAGGCACACCCGCATCAGCTGAACTGGTTCTGTAGGGTAAAAACAACCCCAGACTGCAATAGTCTATAGCTGCAGGTTGGTATGAAAGGCTAGTCTGGCACAGCGATTAAGGCACATTTAAGCTGTAACCAGAAGGTAAAGAGATCAGCTAATCAATAAAAAGAAAAAAGGTTTATCTATACCAGATGCATGATCGAAAGTCCGAAGTCCAGTACAGCTCTAAGAGCCCTCACTGTGCTGGTAGAAAACACTTTCTGGTAAGAGACAGAATAACTGTAGAACCAAATCTAGAATGACTTGGAAACACCCACTTCCTTGATGATTAAACAAAACTAATTTACTTGCTGCTTACCATAAATAAAAAACCATGTTTAAGACACCTGTGGATTGGATTTAAAAGGACTTTCTAAAGAGCTTTTAGGAGACAAAGACTCAATCCTTTAGGCTTCCTTAGAAATCCTAGTAAAAAGTAACTTCATAGACATCAAGTAGGTAATGAAGGTGAAATGGACTCTGCATGATATGAGAGCCACAGCTAGATTAAAAGAGATACTCCACTACAAGAAGATCTAGCAAAAAGTACCTGCCATGCTAACTGAGCTTTGCAAAATATTGACAACCTGCCATGAATCTTCCTTTCCTGTGTGTTTTTTCTTTTCTTTTTTGTTCCCTGTTCCTTTCATTCTCCAAGGAGATTAGGACAAGTTCTAAAAGGGTGTATGACTATTTCTCATCTGTACTGAAGTGACAGTATGATGTATCTAATCTTCCTTATCTTACTTACCATCTGACATGCACTTAGTCCTTTCAGTCACATAGTAGCTCAGTTCCAATGTCTTCTCCAGGACAGATGGTCCTCTGGGATTATCATTTACGTGCTTTATGCATTAGAATCCTAAAAAATAAGTGAAAAATCTAAGATTTAACACTATCAGATGTCCAAGAATCATTCAAGGATTTTACACATAATTTTCCTTGGAAAGAAATTCTAAAAGACCATGATGTGATTGATATTCATCCATAAAAGTAACAAGTCACTGATCTGTGGGGTAGGGTGAAGCATGGAAAGGAGATGAAGCATATTCCTGTGTTATTGATCCACTTTTCTTTGCTTATTGCCTCCATACAGGAATGGGGATCTACCTGAAGCCTTCCAGATATCCACAAGGTATGTACCAAAGTCTTTTAGTATTTAAGGAAAAGGGGGCAATCCATAAGCTAAGCTCCCTTAGTAGCCATCTGCTCCATGTGGAAAAAGCCTTCAGCTGAAATAATAAAGGCCAATTTAATTAAAATCTCAGAGAGTGCTTAAAGGTGTGAGAGTGTAAGACAGAAACCCTTACTACTTACTTGTGAAGGACTGTTGAATGTGTCATACCCACCACACAGTGAGGCTAGCTGAATACATCATTTGGAAACACAGAGTCCATCATAGCCTCAGAGACTGTGTGTCCACCTTGTCACCCAAAGCACAGCAAAAACAGGGGTAAAGAGGGTCATGCAGGCACGTAGAAAGAAATGCACCCTAACAAACTGCAATTTCTTTACACATTCTGCTATGAGAGGAGCCAGAGATATATTCTTTGGTCAGGTTATAAAGTACTCTGCCTCCTAGGCTTATATAATTGGTCATCTAATTCTAAGCACCTTGCATTGTGTACATCAGGCCAGTTCATTCAGTCTCATCCAAAGCCCACAGAAACCAATACAGCTCTTTCTATTGACACCAACACACTGTGCATCACAAACCCAATCAAGAAGTCTCCTGAGGAACAAGAGTATGAACGGCTAAATCCTGAAAGTGTCCTCTCCTACAGAGCTCCTGTTGAAATCACAGAGTTCATTCATTAGAAACTGATCTTTCCAGTTCTGAGCAGGCTAATAAATCACAGACTGCCTAGATACCCAGACTTTGCCTCTGACACTGGGACACGAGGTGACCACTGTGTACAGACAAGCACATTTGTATGTTAAAGAAAAACATATTTAAGAGCAAGTCACATTCTTAGAAGACACCAGGATACAACAAGACAGCATCCAGGTAAAAGCAAGTTAGCAGAGTCATGTGTGAGGTACACCTCAAAAAATCACCCCAAACAATATAGCACACTAACAATACAGCAATTAAGCAATCCTTTGCTACCCAGGACAAGGGACTACTAAGCCACGGGAGGAAACTTGCTGTAAAGGACTGTGTCTTTCACTTGTAATACAAACATAGTATGGAGGAATTATGTAGGTGCAAGAATAAGAAATACTGTCTATGTACACACCGTGTGTCAAAACATAATCCAAAAGTTATTCTTAAAACAAGAAAAATAAGGCATAAAGCATACAGATGGTATTTATGCTTTTATAACACCTCTCCCTCCCTTGCAGGAAAAGACAACCAATTATTTTCAGCTAGATGTTTTTATTAAGTTTGTTTTCTGAGGTGTTTTCTTAAGTCAAAGCTCAAACACTTTAGAAAAGATGTCATGCAGGAAAGTCCCAAGGGGAGTCAACCTTCTTTTACAGAGCAGGTGCCATGTAAAATAACTAACAAGCACCATAAAAAGATGGTGTGCATAGCTCCGAGACCATCATCAGCACTCCTATTGCTCCTCTGAAACTTCTGTCGATGACATAATCACCAGCTCTGTGCAATAGCTCCCAAGAAACGGGCTCCACAGTGTACTCATCCCACTCCAGCAGCACGTCCATGAAGTGCAGAACCAAGAAGTAACTGGATTTCATAAGTGATTGCCCCTGGAAAAAAGGAATTAGTGCCTCTTGACTCACTACTGCAGGGCAAATTATATTCCCAAACTACATCAAGTGGTCGTCTAAAAGATGCTATGCCTCTCTATACAGCTCTCCTTATGCTACCTTGCCTTGACATGAAGGGCTCCAGTACCTGAACAGGTTGCCCCAGTATATGAAGCTCTTACTTCTGTCAAGTGTAACTGACGGCACGCTCTCAGTCCAATGCAAACAGAAGACAAGGCTGCTAAAACTCAAACAAGAAGCATTCAGTGCTGTTACAAAAGCAGACTGTGTACAGGTAGTTACTGTGGTTCAGCTGACACAAGGTAACTTGACCACACATCACAGCTTTTAACATAAGGCTCTTTGCAATGACAGCAGCCCCACATGCTGTTCTCTGACCTTCCTTAGTGCCTACAGTCCACCACAATATTTGAATGCTGGTATAAAAGCGTTTTCTTTACACACACTGCTGTGCAAGGAACTGGGTATAATGACACTTCCCGAGAGGCCAAAAGAGTAAGAATTAATGGTGAAGCTGTAGGGATAAGGCCTGTATCTCTAGGTCCTTGTAGCTTCTAGAAAGAGTTACATGTTCTTAAGCTACATGCAACTGCCTTCAGTACAGGTGCCTGCAGTACAGTACTGCCTTCAGTACATGCCGGACCCCATGCTTAATCCCTTTCTCTACACTGCCTCTAAATTCAAGCATTCCTCCTCTGCTTCCTTTCCCCCACCAGGTAACTTAGTGCAAGTTTTCCACTGTTGAAGGAAATAAGCCCATCTATTGCCTAACATACCCCATCTTTCTGTCTCTCCCGAAACAGAACAGCATGTGAACAATCAGAAGAAAATACCACTAAAGCAAGGGCAGTTAGGAATCACTCCTGTCTCTGAAAATACATACAGCCTTCTTCTCAATTACCTTACATCTTGCAGTTATAATCAGTGCAAAACTGATGTGAAAACAATATTTGGATTTGGCAGCATTTTACACTTACTTCACACCAATGCAGAAGTGTGCTGCCATGTGCCCATGACTATGAGGAAGACCTTGAAGGCAGAGTAGTTTTACAGAAAGCCAGGCACCTTGAACAATAAAGGCAGTACAAATGCATGACCTTGCTTTCAAGACTCTTGTGTGTCCTTCATTATACTGACATGAGCAGCTAAAACTAGTCACAGGAGCACTTATTCATGTGCACAAGTGCCAGCAAAATCAGGCTGTGAATTAAGAGAAGATTTCAGCACTTCATTTTGCTCTGTGTGAAACCTCTAGAGGATGTGTCATAGAGGACTGATAAGCAACTGCAAAACTGGTAGTAAGTACTCAGCAACGCGCTCAGACTACTTCATGGAAGCAAGAGCACTTTTATCTTGTGCTCTGTATAACAAAACCCTATGTTTTTAAGCTACCAGGATAATTTTTGCTGAAAACACTAGCATAGTCTGCCCAGACACAAGCAAAAATTGTACACACAATTATTTGGATATATACCCTGGCACTAACAAAGCAGCAAAGCAGGTTAATGTGCAGAAAGCCTCATCACAGAACAGTAACACAAATCCAGAGAATAGAACACAAAATGACAGAACCATTCATTGCTACTGTTCACCTTCTCCTTGTTCTGGGAAGGACACAGAATCTGTTCCAAAGAACACATTACTCAGGCAGTCTGTGGTGATGTTGTGTTGTAAGATGTTCCCTCACTCCATCTACAACCCTAAATCAGACGAGAGTATTTGCCTGAAAAGGGACTACACAGAGCCACACACTCTCCTTTTGTCCTTACATTCCCTTTTCTCCATCTTAAGAATGGACAAACCTGAAGACAAGGCCAAGTCTCCTGGGGCAGAGGAACAGAAACATGTTATTAAAATAAAGTGTGCACGTAAGAGGTTTCCGTCTTGGGATCTGAAAACCAAGTTTAATTAACCAGCTGAGTGGAAAGCACAGTTTATATAATGCAGACTATCTGTGGACTCTCACTCCAGTCATTCCACACAACTCCTTGTAACTGCTAGTCCACATAATAGTAATTTTTGCTGGCAAAAATAAAGTAACTAGGATGAGGGATCTCAATGTCAACTTTCACACAGCTCAAGAAAGAAGAAACTAGTGTTTAAAATAGAGGAAATAGAGACCAATCCATCCATATTACGCAGGCTACTAAATAGTTCTGTAAGGGAAATATGGCTTTGTTGCTTCTTGAACTCCTAGAAATTAGTTTTTCATCAGAAGGAAAGTTAATCAGTGCTAGAAGGATATTGACAGGTTCTGCCACTGTCAATGCAAGTCTCCACCTGTTCTCTGCAAGTCTGCTTTCTGAAATACAGTATGCTTATGAGATAAGCCAGTGAAAAGCATGATGAACTTGAAAAAATTTTAGCTCTGGGAATAACTGAGGTCTGTCCTCATCTGGTTGTCAGGACACAAAAATAACTTGGCAGTTTGGGATTCTGCCTTTGGTTTCCAGTGTTTCCATTTTCTAAGATCCAGCTCAAGAGATTGTCTCCCACTCTGTATCTGCAAGTTCTTAGCTCAGTGGGTCCATTCTTGGGGAATTTAAATGAGACTACCATCCAAACAGCCACCACAGTGTTCGCTTCACACTGCATTTAAGATGATCTAACCTTACACTGCTGCAGAAAGGGAGGGGTTTGTTTCATCCTCTTCACTCTCCTCTATTGCATCATATCCATCTATCTTATCTATCTATGCAGCAACAAGGCTGCTGCTTCAGCTTGTAGAATTGATGGAAAACTAATTAACTTGGGGGGGTGGATTAGTCATCATTGGAGGAGTAAAAGGGGGACCATCTTCAGCGAAAGCTCATCACTAGATTAAACGCAAAGTTGAGCTGCACTCTGCTTACAGGGATGTCAGCTTCCCTGGCTGTTCAGCTCAGTAGCATCTGTATGTATATTTTAAAACCATGGCTAAGCAAGTATCAAATGGAATTCAACTCCTTTGCTACAGCCTACTAGTTTTTGTGAAAACCTCACGACAGTGTTATCAAAGAAAGAGAGATCAAACCTCAATCAGGGCAGTTAAATACAAAACTTTCCAACAACATTCCCACTGGAGAAAACAAAAGGGTTTTCCAGCCATTAAAAAGTGTAAACTCAGATAACAACATACGATATGCATGGCTATCCTAGTGAACATTTATAGTAATTACTTGAAATTCCAATGTCACTCACAATAGATATATCAGCTGGTAGTTTTAAAAATTTGATCGTATATTAAAAACTATGACAAATATTGTTTTCTGTGCATAGAGATAAACATCCTGCTCAAGGATCTGAACTCCTATTTAGAAACAAAACCAAACATTAAGAATAAAAAGCACTCAGTATGGTTCTGAGACACATATGTGGCTGCATTGCATATTCCCTGCCTACACTGACAGTGTGGGAGCTCTGTTAGTCATCTAATGCGCATATTTGCTTGGCACAGTGCCTTTAGTTTCTTATGCAGGCAAGATTAAGATGATCACCGGTTTATTGTATTCTCACATCTTCATTGCATGTTCATCAGACAGTATGACCAGGCCTTTCCAATTCAAACTACAAGCTGTTACCAGACAGACCAGTTCAAAGCAAAGCCTAAGGACTGGAAGGTTAAGAACATCTATAAAGACAAGGGTGACTTTTAGATTCATGCTGCTTAGACATATTTTTTGGTGGGACCTAACAAAATGTTTATTTTAAGAATAAGGACTTTTTATTGAAAAGAGCCTAATTTAGTTTTGCTTTCAACCCTGACACAGATACTTTTACTATCTTCAAGGGCATGTGAGGTCCTCTCCTTGCTTTAACTGTCCTTCTCTGCCTCCATTCTGGGAGGAAGCTAGAGCAGAATCTGAATTTAGTTTTCAAGTAAGGCTATCATAAGACCTCCTTGCCCAGACTAAAGCAGAATCACACAGATCTCATCCTTCTGGCATTCCAATTTCGTTTAAACCATACAAAACACATACAAGAAAGGTGTACCTTTTTAGTTTAATGTTGATAATGAGATCTGAAGAAGAACGTAGTGAGGCAATTTCCAGGTGCCTCAATGTTGTCAGACCTTGAAGGAGTGTCTCTGGCCATTTCCCCTCCCAAATGGCCCTGGATGCTGCAAATTAGTATTTTACCATGAGATACTTCATGTTACAACCTTTGTACAGAATTAACAGAGCACCAATTAAATTGCTTTCTGACACACAAGGGAAGAAGTGCTTTGAGGGGAGGTAGAGCTCACATTGTTTCTTAGACAACTTGATGAACCTACTTAACACCAACTACTGTATTTATGTCAAGGAGAAGTCTTCACACTGCCCCGCTCCACTGAGGAAAGTGGCAAGGCCAGCCTTCAAGGGCAGGCTGGGACTGCCTTGCAGGACCTCTTCTAACCCCTTCTTTATTTTAAGTGCCTTTGGCAATACAGGCCGCCACATCTCTGCTGGTTTTGCCCCAGTTGTGCACAAGTTTGGATTCCTGAAGACGGTGGTGCTTTTGTGTAACGTCTGCTGACTCTGCTCAGCATGTTAGCATCTAGCTGAAGGGAACAGCTTTTGACAAGCAGGAGTTCAGAATAGGTAAGATCTGGTCTGGTCTAGTGGAGCTCTGTCTTTAAATTCTATGATGGCGAGACAGAAGAAATATGTGGGAAGCATCCACAATAATCAACCACCTCAAGTTAATTAGCAATTAATTTAGCAAGCTACTAAAGTCTAGCAAAAATGAATCCTGAGAGATTCTGGTCACAGTTACCCTGATGTAAATCTAGATTAACTCCTAGAGAGAACATCAATCTCCATGACAGTTACTTCAGATTTACACGCAGCTACTCTGAATTTGTGCACTTGTTTTCACAGCCGTGTGGGAGATCTGTCTCAACACAAATCAGCTCTGCTCTCCTGCAGATTCTGCAAGGTACACAGAGTTACATTTTTGTAAAAATCCAACCTCGGTGAAATGGGGAAATTAAATTCTCTGCTCTGATGAAACCTAAGCCTCCCACATAACAGACAAAAACCCTGCTACAGAGCCAGTCGCTACGAGTGGTCACAACATCCTCCTCAGCTCTCAGTCTTCAGGCACTAAGGGTAATTCCCTCTCCCTGGATTTCACAAAGCACAACAGCATCAAAATGACAACCTTCTTCTGCCTAGGACTCTCATCAGAGTATTAAGAACACCAGATCTACAGAGTGCACAGTTTTGAGTCCAGGCTCACAACCCTACCAAAATCCATGAGTTTTTTCAAGGTCATCTTCTAAGAGGGTAAAGAGGGAGCAAACACCTTCTGACCATTAGCACTGCTCCATGTGATACACACTGCAGCTATGTCAAAATTAGGTAGAAACAGGAGTTACTGTCCTGCCACACAGCCCTTCACCCTTCTACCAACTCTACTCAGCTCTGCAGCCCTATCTCTGGACAGCCATCACTTCCCCCTTCCTTTACCCCTTAAACTAACCACTGGATTAAGATGATATAATGCTCCTTCCCACCCACACAAATCTCAATCCCAGAAGTGCAGCTCTGCTCATGAAACTCTAAATTGACTCAAGTAAGGAAATGTTTGTATGCTTCTGGATGAGCCAGAGTACAGGTCATAAGTAACAAAGAGCAGAAACAGATCACAGACAACATACAAATGCAAGTGCTGTAATTCTAAATTCAACATATGTCCAGAGAGCTTGTCAAATGGTTTGTGGAAACATTATGAAGAGATACTTAGAGCCACTTTTGCTAGATGGTTTAAATTCACACTAAGAACTTCCATCAATATATAAATGTTCCCATACCAGCCTAACTTTGACAGAATTGGACACACTCCTACTCCATTCCACTGAGGATTATGTTCACACTGCAGATCCTAACTGCCTCACCTAGTTTTATCCTTTGCAGGAACTGGATATCTGAAGGAGCCCCAAATCTGCTTGCTATCCCTTTGTTTCATGCCATAAGTAGGGCTGACAGGGTTACTCAAGATGATCCATCAAGCTCAGAGCACAGTCTTCATGCATTCATAAGGATGTCTCAGAAATGTATTTCATTTTGGAATATTGTTTTCTGTTCTCATGTGCAATACAGCTCTGAAGACTGTTTTGCCATTAAATATTAGCATGGATTCATGATCTCTCAGTACTGAGCCTCCAACCAGACAGCCTGATTAGCTTATGAGCAAGCATCACACTAGCAAAGCATATGACATGAGTAAAGGTGGCCAAAGTTTCCATGGTTCCCAGCATTTTTAGAGTTCAAACAGCATTAAGTCGAGTACATTCACAGGTCAGTCAACCCACAGCAGAATACAAAGAATATATGTAATCACAAAATAAGCTTTGTCTTTGATAGTATTCTTTTTTTTTTTTTTTTTTAAATAAGCTATTTTCATGGTTAATGGCTAGATTGGGGGGGTATATTTTTAATCTATAAAATTGTTTGAAAAGGGAGAGTCATTTTAGAGTGAAGCATTCTAAAGGACTCACTAATTCATTTACTCTCTCTCTCTAAAAAGATAAACATTCAGGTTTTTACAAGAAAGATTAGTTCTCACTTCAGTATTTAAATGAAGTGGCTGAAAAGTATTTGGCAACCAACAACTTGAAAACAAAGTGGTAATTTTAGGGTGGCACACTTTGAAAGGTAGTATATAACAGCTAAATAAATGCTGATCTTTATAAAAGATCAATTATAGTTAAGCAATTCTACACAAAGGATTTTCTTCTACATAGACCAGTTCAGTTCTTATAATTAGACCTCCCAAAAGCTATTAAACTTTTATCAACTTGTCTCCAGACAGAAGTTATGTCAGTGTAGTAGGATGAGTATTTTAAGAATAGTTACTCCAGGATGAGTATGATGAAGTTGTTTAGAAAGTTATTGCACAGTGATATTATATGGGTAACCTGTAACTAGTACAGAATATTGTAGCAACCCACAAATAAAAACAGCTGAAGCCTCCAGATGTAGCAAGAACTAAGTAAATCCCACAGCACCCTATCATGGTTCTCTCAACCTCCATAAAATTACTGGGCAGAAATAAAGCTAGAATTACACCTACATCTCAGGTACCTTTTCTGAACTTAACCAAACTTCACCAACAGGTGAGACAGGAATCCAATGGGTTACTGAGGGCTGGGCATGAATATACTGATTAATTTCTAGAAGACTAACTGGACACAAAGCAATCTGTCTTTCTATCACTTCTCAAGGATCTCCCCAGCTGACTCATCCTCCTGCCCAAAGTACAGCATGAAAGTAAAATAAAGTAAAACAGAATCTCTGACGTTATCAGAATCAAAATTGCTTTGTATAGTAGCAAGAGATAAATCTAAAACCAAAACTGGATGCCAATTTGCAAACTGCCATTAAATTTCCAGGAAGATAATCCACCAAGGAGCATACTGCACCCTAGAGAGTCCTTAGTGAATAGTATCACATTTGCAATAGGCTAGTTAAGGTTGTGTCAGCATTTACATTATAAATTCCTTATTATATGTTAGCAAAACAATCCTGAAACATGATATACAGGGTTCCAGTCCAGGAAGATAAGACTCTGGGAGGGAGGCAGGGAGAAAGTTTTAGTATCAGGGCAGATTGGAGTTCATATTTTAATTTGAAAACACACACACACAAAAAAAAAAAGCTTGGAACCATTTCAAGTTCCAAAAGCAAAGAACATTTTGGCAAGCATTTAAGGCCAAATCCTCGAGGTGGTAAATGCCCTTGACTCTAATCTCAGTAGGACACATGGGTGGTTAGCATCCTGAAAAGAATGAGGGATTACCAGTGTCTAAGTACTCATTCATATCAATGGGTGTTAAAGCACATAGCTTTAGAAAGAGAAGTTTTCTTGTTTCCATCACTGTACCAAATGGCATCTTGTTTGCTAAATAGCCACCTTCTCAGGTTAAATTGCCCCATTGATCCCAGGGTGCCACACACCACTGAAGGGAGCAGAACTAGTTATCCCACAAGGATGAATGCAGCACCTCAAACTATCAGTGTATCCATTTAGCCTACTGCTGCCACAGCCTTAAAAATTAATGAGTTCTCTGGAGACTATACAGACATAATGCTCAAAGCAAAAGAAGCTGCTGCCCATACTGTTTTCCTCTCCCTAGACACCACTTCCAGTCAAAACCGAATAGCAGCTTTTGCCCCCCAGCAGAGTATTAGGATCCTTTCAAAGAGAAAAAATACCTATGTTTGTGTGGATAGGCCTTGAAATTCACAACCTGCAAGCCAGCACCATGTAGTCTGATCTTGTTCCCTCCGCCATCTGGGGTATTTCTGACATTAAATTCAGCATGAAGAGAAATTAAGCTTCATTTTTCAGGTAACTTCTGAAGTTATCTTGGTCCAAGTTTTATGAGGATGCTAAACCTTGCTTAGAAATAGTAACCTGCATACAACTAAACGGGGTGCTTAATTTCTCCTGCTCTAGCACTGACTTATTTCTCGCTTTTTCTGCGTGGCAGTTAACACCACACCCACAGATATGATATGGCACATACACAGAAACACAGGGCAGCAAAGGCATTTACGTAAGGCTCCTTCTTTAAGGAACTATCTCACGCAAAGGGGAACATCAGCAGATGGGGCTCTGCTTCTGCATCATATTCTTCAAATGTGAATGCCTGGTGGGTGCAGAGGTGGGGTAGGAACAACCACTCTCTGACCCTTTCCCACCCTTGCTTTTCATGCCACCACTGCACACAAAAGACACCAAAGAGAAACAGCTTCTTTTGCCTTCCAATCCCTTTGCTTCCCCAAAAACACTCTCCACATCAACCAGTGTCAATGAGAAATAATCTGCCAGAAAAAGGCTTAGAAATCCTCAAACAAAATATGTTAAGCATTCAGAGTTATCATCAATTAATGGCTCCAAAATGACGCAATACGAGATGAGCACAGCAGAGGAGCTTCAAAATTTACACTGAACTAAGGTCTGAGATCAGTTCTTGAAAAGGAAAAAAATGCTTCTCTAGGACAAAGGACCAATACCATATAAATCACTATGACTAACAAGCAAGGCTTTATCTAGCCTGACATGTTAGCAGCATCTTCAATTTCTACTCATCTCTACCTCTGGTAATTTATGAAGCATCAGCTCCTAAAATCATGCAGCAACTGAAGAAGAAAGTTGGCCATCACAAGTAGGCAGATTTAAGTTCAGTATTTCAGGAAATGGCCTAGAAATGGCTGGATGGATTAATGTGGAATTTTCCAGGACCAATACTGGTTTCAAGATGATATTTCCAAATACTCACTGTGTTCTTGGAATCAGAGAGCATTAGGTCCATAGCAATCAGATGCAAAAGAGGAACAAAAAGCAGAAGCAAATGATTCTTTTATGTATCCTGCAGTGGTGGCCATCAGCTCATTTCAGTCCATGATAAAGTCCCTTACAAACAAGGGATTCTATAGCTTCCAGAGAAAAGCTGCTTCTTTCATACTTGGACAACATCAAACAGAAGCTGCTAAACTGAGAGGATGTACTGGACAAAAGGGCAGTTTGCACTTCCTTGGTTTGAAGCCTTTGTAGCAGAAGGTTATTCAGCTCTTTGTGAGAGAAAGAAATACATAGCTAGAGATGACACTTGGGCTGGAGAGGTGACAGACACAGATACAAAAGATGAGAGCCATGCACAGAGCAGCAGAGATTGGCAACAGCTGAAAAAATAAAGAAGAAAAGCTCATAGACACAGATAGGAAACGATCTTCCAAACTGGAATAAACATCCGGTTTCAAGGACAGTAAATCAGCTTAGAGATCTGCTCTCAATTTCTACTTCTGTTCAGTATCAACAACCAAGGGAGTAAGTAGGATGCCTTAATAAAGCAAATTCCCAAATGACAGCAGACACTATTCCAGCTAGCTTTGGACTGCCTTCTCTTCCCAGGGTAATCAGCAATCTCATAGGCACAGCTTTACAAATCCCAGGCCACCAGATAAAAAATGCCAGTAGCTGTGACAGAACCCAGGAAAGCCAGAGACAGCATTAGCAGGACCTGACTTTTAAGCTAGCTTGCCAAGCAGAAGATAATCTTTTTCTAAATCCTGCTTACACAGGTAATGGTCCCTCTGTCCAAACACAGGAACCAGCACCATCTCTGAATCAGTATCTTGCCACTGGCACAATTTTTGGGGGTCAAAAAAACCCCTTTATGTAACATTAAAGTCATGCCCAAGACTAACACAAAGCAACAGTTCTCAATTTAATCTAATGCAAGATAATACAATATAATCTAATCCACTCAAGGATAACACACTGAAAACTGATGTTCTGAGCTGCACAGAACACACTGCAGATAAAACACATTGTTGCTTAATTGCTGGTTCTCTCATTATCTAACACCACTACAAAACTTGAGAGCACGGAATCTCCATTTGTCATCTGCTGCCCACTGGCAACAGGCAGAACTGCAGCAAATGGCCAAAACTATATTCAGTAGCAACATCTACAGTGTTTCCAATCAGAAGTTTAAGGGGTTATGGTGCCAGAGAGCACATACAAAATTCAAAGGGACAATGTTTTTTCCTAACAAAATTCAGGACATACACTGTTGTACATGATGCTTAAAGCTCAAAAAAGATAAAAGTTAAAAATAAATGGCAGTACCTACTTCAGGGAAAAAAATACACAATTAAGAAACTAGAGATGTTATAAAATGTACATAACATGGAGAATGTTACACTCGCTTGCAGTAATTTACCACAAAAAACAGAGCACTTAAGCATCTGAAAACATGGTTTAAGACAAAAAATAATGGGCTAAAATACACACAGCATTTTGGCACTCACCTGCTTACGTGTGTCAGTGCAAGTTGGGCATCACCTACCTAAGTGTGTGAGAAATCCCCCTCTAATTTAAAATAAAGTGTTAACTATTTTAATTACATGGCCATTCTAAATGGGCTCTGAAGTGCAGAAGCAATCACCAGCAGAATAAAATAGCCATTAGATGCTTTTTATTCAGAGAAATTGTTACAATAATTTACTCAGCTCCCAGCAGTTTCATAACAAAGTAGTCACATCTGCAGTTTCACAAAAATGATCACGTCTGTGCCAATGTTTCATCTTATGAATGTTTGCAGGCTCTGATTTCCATGTTTAGAAGAGGACTGAAACAAGTCAACTACTTAAATTATTCTACCTCTCTGGCTTGCTATTCTCAAACTTAAGGAGCAAATGCTTTGGTCACTGTAATGGAATGGTGGCAGTGATCTGTACTGCCAAGGGAGGCTCTGCTCCTAAAGGAGACAGTTACAGCCAAGCCCCAGGCGGGTAATAGGCACTGTTACTGAGACTGAAAATGAGGGAACAGATGCTGTTGGAGTACCAAATGGAAGGTGTGCTGGAAAAGAAAATAAACAAATCTAGCCATACTCAACAAATCAAGGCTCAGAAAGGAAGCAGCAAGTCTCTGTTCCTACAAGTAAAAATGGCTCTGCAGAACAATCAGAAAAAAATGTACTGCCTGATGAATAAAATGGACTCCTTTTCCCTAAATCTCTGCATGATGCTAGAAAAAAAATAATATTAAGCATATTTTATTTACCTGCATTAAAAAAATAAAAAAGCACCAAAGAAAAAGCAACTAGGCAAGTGTAATCCAGTGAACTGACAATAAATTCAAAACTGGTATCATGTATCCAAGGGAATGCTTCAAGTAACATCTCTGGCAAAACAAGTACTCTCTTAGAGAGGCTGAATCAAGATGCCTAGCTTGCTTCTAAATGTTCTGACCTAAACAGCATGACCTAAATTTTGCAAGAGTGGAGAAAAATGAAACCTCAAGCCCACAAGGATTCTCACTGCCATCAGCAGGCCTGCAATAGTCTGCCTTCCTTATTATTTGATGGGAATATATGCCTGTACTTTAAATAGCTCAAATTTTGGTCAAGTCCAAGACACCACTATGAGATGCAAAATTTCATGACTGATTGAGAAACACATGGAATGCATCCAGGGAGATCCAGCTGCTTGCCTTTTGAGTAGGTAGCTACCCAGTAGCGGAATTGTAAGAACAGGTCTCCAGAGTGGCTCTGTAGAAGAGCTTCTGGTGTTTTTGTGTTGTTGCTACAGCTGCACATGACAACTGTCAACCTAGACACCACAGACTGCTAGTGACAGCTTGCTTCCAATTTTCAAAGACCAGCTGGGATCAGTGAGCAGGTTCAATGGACTGTTCTGCTCCCCCGTACTTTTCTCAAACAAAGAGGAAACTTCTCGACTCCTCCTCTCCCCATTATTGTTCACTTACAACTCTCATTCTACACACGTGAAATAAAGCTGTGGTCCTGGCAAGCTGGTAGAAAGCAGGAACAGGGCTACAAAAATCTGAAATCAGATGAGTTTTCTGCCTACAAAAAAAAAAAAAAAAAAAAAAAAAGCTAGTTCCTGTTGGTTTAGTCCATCTCAGCTTCTTTAATCCTGCCTTCCAAAAGGATCCAGAGCTTTTCATACTCCAAGGGAACCTTCACCTTATCTCACATCCAGAAAGTATTCACCTCCACCTAAAAAAGTCTGCAATGCTGTTGGTTGCTAAAAATCTCCTCCCGTTGAAGCAGCAGGAAGAGAAAGAAGGTAGTAATTGGAATGACCTGCTTTTATAGACTGGAAGTCATCTATTTTGAAAATAGTTATTATTTATAGCACCCAAGAGATACAGTTCATAACAAATACCCTCACCGTGCACAATTCTGAGCTTTTGTCAGTAGTTTTGGTTATTCAATGACATCTGAAAAAGCTCTCTGCATCTTTACACAAAGCCAGCATTTGTATTTTCTAACAAACTCTAAGAAACCATTAGAGGCTCATGATATTGCTAGTGTTACAAACAGAATATGTTCTCCCACTGAAGGGGAGTAGGAACTAGCTGCAGGGAAAAATGAAATGTTTGTCTCTCAGAGCAGAAACCAAAAGGATCGCTACTTTCTAGAATTAGGGAAAAAAAAGAGATTTGACCTCATTTTGATAGTGAGGTATACATTCATCATCTAAATTCATCTAAGCCATCCCTACTAAGAGGTGAAATCAGCAGAGAATTAAACTATACATTAAATGGTAACATAAGTAGGATCATGAAATCATTTTGGTTGGAAAAGACCTTTAAGATCATGAAGTCCAATCATAAACCTGATGCTGCCAAGTCCACCGCTAAACCATGTCCCTGAGCACCACATCTACACCTCTTTTAAATCCCTCCAGGGATGGTGACTCAACCACTTCCCTGGGCAGCCTGTTCCAATGCTTGACAACCCTTTCAGTGAAAAAATTTTTCCTAATATCCAATCTAAACCTCCCCTGGCACAACTTGAGGCTGTTTCCTCTTGCCTTGTTACTTGGGAGAAGAAACTGACCCCCACCTCTCTCCACCGTCCTTTCAGGGAGCTGTAGAGAGTGAAAAGGTCTCTCCTCAGCCTCCTTTTCTCCAGACTAAACAACTCCAGTTCCCTCAGCCACTCCTGGTAAGACTTGTTCTCTAGACCCTTCAGCAGCCTTGCTGCCCTTCTTTGGATGCCCTCCAGCACCTCCATGTCTTTCCTGTAGTGAGGTGCCCATTTGGGGACCTCCAGTCAACTGGGACCTCCCCACTCAGGCAGGACTGCTGATAAATGACAGAAAGTGGCTTCGTGAGCACTTCCTGCAGCTCCCTCAGTACCCTTGAGTGGATCCCATCCAGCCCCACAGACAGACTTATATGTCTAAGCAGTGTAGCAGGTCACTAACCATTTCCCCTTGGATTATGGGTGCTTCATTCTGCTCCCTGTCCCCATCTTCCAGCTCAGGGGACTGGGAACCTGGAGAACAACTGGTCTTACTACTAGAGACTGATGCAAAAAAGGCATTAAGGACCTCGGCCTTTTCCTCAGCCTTTGTCACTTGCATACAATGAAGGACTGAGATTCCCCTTAGCCCCCCTTTTACAGCCAATGCATTCATAGAAAGTTTCTGATGTCTTTTACAGCCGAAGTTCTGTTTGGGCTTTGTCCTGAAAGAAAGTATAGATGGAATAACTGAAGGTAATAAAAACATTCCGAATTTTATCTCCTCAGTAAAAATATTACTTTCTAGAAGATTTTCAATTTAAATTTAAATTCAATCACAATTTTAGAATATGTTTTAACTCACAGGCTAACTCTGAGTTTGTTGTAATACTTTCTTTGACTCTCATTTGCAATTATTTCACAGGCTGAGGTGGTCCCATAGTGCAAATACTCCACTGTCAAATACTTAAGAGCCTGTCATGAAAAACATAACTTAAAAAACATGTATTATAAAGAAAATGTAAAATACTGATTTTTACCAAAATTCCTATAAATAATTTCCTTTTTTATGAAAGAACAAATTCCTTCAAGCATCTTGTTTGCTGCTTTGCATTCATAAACAGTGTCCACTTGTCCCATGCCTGTCCCTTTGCTGTTATTTAAAACAATTTTACTTTACTGACTTAAGTTTACAGAATAGTGCTATTCTTATGTCCATTTTCAACATCTAATTCTTAATGACACAATGCAAGTTATCTTTACCCGTACTCCTTGCATTTGAGTAAAGGGTATACATCTCCAAACACACAGAACTCACAGGACCTCGGGAGACTGTGATTTCTAGGTATAATTCTGATTTCAGTAAACGTGCATTTCAAGAAGTAACAAATGTCACAGAGTCACTTCTCTGCTGCACTAGTAACACAAGATGCATCATTACCTGAATAAACAGCTACAACTGTAAACACAAAGTATTCAACATAGAAAGTATTCCATTCACCATACAGATATAGAACAAAGGAGTGGGTATCTAAGAGGACATTTAATCTTAACTTCTCATATTGGGCTTACAGAAGAAAATTCGTATCTTTACCAAAGCACATGCACTTTGAAGATTTTTGTGCTTTTGTTACACTGTAACTTGCATTGTTATTGGGCTCCTTTTGTTGTTTTACTCTCCTTTATGTTTAGATGTGATTTCACCAACTTCCACAATAGTAATTTAGATCTAAGAGTCTGTCTACACAGGGCTACTTATCAGAACAGTTATTCTGAATATTCAGGCATATATATTTCCATGTTCCCAGTCTGCTTCTGTAAGAGTTGTGCATGGAAGATAAGCTTGGTACGGTAACGTTAGCAAATGTCCATACGTGAACTAGCCCTCCATTTCCCAATGAAACACATCCATGTGCTGCATCTCTCAAGGTCACACAGGAATGAAAGACAGGATTTGATCACTGCCTACTTATAAACAGACACATACTTTGCAAGATTGCTTTCTGCGTTTAGTGATTCTTACAAGAAGTGTGTAATGAAGGTGAAAGGAGATGGAAGCTGGAGATAAGGCTCTTCCACCTTTTGTAATGGAAAAATCCAAGTCCACTGGACTTGTCCACTAAAATATCCACTAATATTGATTTTTTTTTTTTCTCCAGGAGCAGTTATCCATCTTATATCTGCCAAGTATAGTGTTATTTTTTATTTAATATTGAAGTACAACTGTATAATGTATTTCAAGGCATAATATGCAGTGTTAATGTCCTAGCCTCCTGACTTCTAACCTGTTCCCCACTGACAGGACCCTACACTGCAAGAAACCTCAGTGATAAAAAAGGACTTTGCAAGGGTGTGGACATCATTCATATGAAATATTTTGCATATTTCATGACAACAATGATTTCATTACCTTTGTCAACTGCAGGTTTCAAACAGCCAATGAGCTAGCATGTTTGGGACATACAGCTTTTAAAATGGAGGCTCCTTTGGAACTAGTAGTTTCAGTCACCCTGTAAAGCCTACACCATCCATTTCCCAGATCTCCTAGCAGTTCTGGAAACAAAGTAGTTCAGAAATGATGGCTGCAGATCTGAGGTTCACCTGGGTAAATAAAATTACTTCCTCTAATGTAAAGGGATTTAATTCACACTCACATGCAGAGAAAACCTAGTTGCTCCACAGTCATGGTAGTGTAACTGAACAGAAACAAATGCATCTACAGAGGTCCTGAAAGCAGACTCTAGCCCGCTATTAAGTTTCTTCAGTGCAATAACTTCTTATAAACCCAAGGACTTCTAGTCCTCCTTAAGACTTACAATTTCCGACTAGACTATGGTGCCATCTTATGCTGTCAGCGTCTGCCAGGAACTCTGGAGCTCTATCCTCCATCAGCTTCTTTAAGGAACATTCTTATCTTGCACAAAACTGCTGTCTTCAGAGTCCCGGGTGCTCATCAGCACTTTTAATGAAACATGATCTGTGGACAAATGAGTGGTAGAACAATTCTAGTGATATATGAATTACAACATCTGAATGATTTAAAAAAGCAGTGTAATTAAGACTAGCGGTGTCACAGCTTATGCAGTTTGATGAAGTGGTGTACGCACAGACACCAGTTTGGATAGTGACACGCTAGCTGTGCGTGTGATGGGGCAAAACCAGAGAGCAGGCTCTGCACACTGCAGCTATCAGTAACTTCTCATTGAAGCTTTCAAAATCTGTCTGAAGCTCTGGCACATCCAGAAGTACCAAGTATCCACACTCAGGATTATGAAGACGGGTATCATCCTAAACAAATTCATGCACACAAAAGATATTACATCCAGTTGTCACTCT
>NW_010299975.1:0-3284 GCF_000700745.2 Antrostomus carolinensis | reverse complement strand
TCTTTCCAGCACTCACTGCTATTTGAACCCAGCATCACATACTCAATTCTTTCAGAAAAGATGGTCTAAATGGCTTTGTTATACCACAGTGATTGACAAGGCTAGTCTGAAGGTGTTTTTCTGATGATAGATAAGGGAGATCATCTTAACCAAGTTGCTTATACCTGAAGGGTGAGTTTCTGTCAAAAACAAGAGTTCCCATTAACACATGCAGTTGTGTCCACAGATCAGCACTGCTATAAAAATGCAGAAGGTTGCACTATCTAGCTATTATACCCATAAGCACAGTAGTAAAACACAGTGAAACTGTGAAACTAGTTATGATACGGAATCACAAAGAAAACAATTTTATTTTTAATAAAGTCAGGCTGTTACTTTCTACTACATCAGTCTCTTAGAGCTGCAAACAGGGATTTGAGCCCCATTGAAACAAGTTACGAAAGGCTACTCCTGCCCCAAACAGGTTAGGTCAGGTCCCATGCAGCAGATCACTAAGCAAGGAAGGGCTAAGAGGAAAATTGACACAATCCAAGAACATACAGAACCACTTACTGTAATTCTAGCTGGTCACAAATCTGGAGTCTTACAATGTGGGAGCTTGAATCTGACTTCTACCATGCAAACTATTACCATACTAGCTCTTTAAAATGTTGCTCAAAATGACAGGTCAAGTTGGTTCCATAAAAAGAGCCAGAAAATAACTACTGTGCCTTAGCTCCATAGCGAGATAAAAAAATCCTGTCATCTTCCAGAGACATTCAAGACCCTTGTCCTTCTTGAATACCATGGCTCACTCACTACATGGTAGCACACATACATGTAGCATACACGTACTCTGCATCTCTTCCAGCTTTACTCTGCTAAAGATGCTTTAGTACCAGTGAGCTCTCCAGTTCTTAACTTTCACTTGCATGTTTTGTTTGCAGGGAGTCTCAAATAGCCTCTAAAGTAGAAACACGTTATATATGAAAACTAAAAATTAACTCTTTAAAGCGTCAGCTTAAACTAAGAAGCCATGCCCTATCAGAGGCTGAATCTTATCCTACACAGGATAAGAAACAAACCAAGAGAACTGTAATAGCAAAATTCTCGGTGATTTTAGTGAAGATGGGACTCTGTCATGCATCTTTTAAAAAGCTACAGACAGAAAGCCTCTTTTACAAAAGCCTACAGGGTCTCCACTGCCTCTGCTGCCTTTTCACTCAACGACCCACAGGACAGAGTCATCTGGTTAAGGAACTCACCACCAACAAAACCCAGGAAAACTCCCTGACTTTTGAAGAGGGTTTGTTTGTGGACAATCACGAGGTAAAGCCAAGCAAGTGGAACTCTTTAACTAGTCTGTTCGGTAAGTTTACTCATTTTATTCTGGAAACAGAAATTTCCCAATTTGTACATTAACTTCACCCCCTTTGTTGAACAAACTTAACTTCCCTATCTCATCTCTTCTGTTGACAAGACCAACACAGAGATAAATGGCTGATCTTTTTAGGCAAAGGCAGAAAGTCAGAACAGATATATATTTTTTTTTATTTTTATTTTTTTTCCCTCCAGTCCTGCAAATCAGTGTAATTGCTCCTGCTGCAGAAACATCTGCCTTTCCAGATACTGAGAAAGCAGATACTGGAAAGCATCCTGCTACATAATGGAATTTTGAGATCCAGAAAACAAAATAAATGCTCATAAATAACTTTTCTTTCCTTCCCCCTCCTTTTTTTTTTGAAGCATAAACTGCGTAACAGAAAACATCTCTTCCATTTCAAATCAGTTTAGGTACTTACAAGCTGAATGTGTTTATTTGCTTTTCTGCACTTTATCAATATTAATATCAAAAGATGCATGATATAATCATTCAGATTTGCATTCTTGTTGTGTATTCTACCATTTATCACACTAAATTGTTACTAAATTAGTGGTCTTGCTATTTTAAAGGCTCTTGTTCTAGTTTTACATGCATGACATCCAGTTGGCAACTCTTTCTGCAGTGGAGTGACAAACATTTTAAAGCTTAGCCTGTAAACCATAACAATAAAGCTAAATGAGAAGTAAAAAAAAAGACCAAACAACCCAACAAAATACTACAAAGAATAAAGCCTATTCAATTATAACAAAGTGAATTAAACAAGCAAACATGATGTGCTTACCTTCCTGCACATACCTACTGAAAACACTGGGACTCATTACATGTGAATGTAAAATAAGAGTTCTGGTGTCCATTTTATTCACATTCAAGTCAACAGGCTAAATTTTCTCTCTCTCAATGGGCATGCATTGAGCCCCTGAACAACACTTGGCTTCAGATATACAACCCTAATTCAAATATATCAATGAAAACGTTGGCAAAAGCACTACATTCTGATACTCCAAAAGAAAAAAAATTGAAAACAAGTGTAGGTCAACCAGATAGGTAATTTTTTGACACGACTTCTGCTGAAATCAACATGAGCTCTGGGTCTATCCAAGATTTGAACTTGATCCATTAACTGTGTAATTTATATGACAAAAAAGTCATCTCAAGCTGTCTAACAAACCACTGTGACAAAACAAAAAAACTGCTTCCTCAGTGTATACAACACTCATTAAACGAAGAGGGTAACGCAGCCACATTTCTTTTGAATTAGTAATTTATTTCTCTAACACAAGCACAGACCCTGATCCTCAGCTGTAAATCTTTGCCAATCAAGGGGCAGTCAGTGGAGCTGGATCCAAACCCCAGAAAATTTGTAAATAACGCTATAATACAAAGGCTTAACCTACTAAATTTGGTTTTCCTTTCCAAATATAACTTAAGAATCTCACTAAAACATAACTGCTTAACAAGACAACCATATGTAAAGTTTGCGAAAATCCTCTTAACTGCAAATAAGCTCACAGGGCACATGTGAGGGCTGTTCTGTTTCACCCGTAACTCCACCAAAATCCAGCTGCACATTAAGTCTCCAGGTTCCCAACACTTTATTCCCTACAACGCCAACTATCCAGCTCTCAGCACTGCCATCTAGTAGAAAGTGGCAGCGTACAGCGGGCTGCCTGTCACAGCAGCTCAAAGGCAGCAATATTCCCGGAAAGCATCGCAAAGCTGTTGCTGCTGCTGCTCAGATTTTAACTGCAGCCAGTAGTTAACTACCGACTACACCGGTTTGGAAGCAGCCTCCCTCGGATCCCCTGGTCCTTCCCAAGCGAGAACCGCTAAGCGCATACACCCGCGCCTGCTTCGCCTGTCTTGGCGTGTTCTTTGGCGGGGGAAAACAGGGAGAATTCACAGTGACAGCATCCAGCCTCCC
>NW_010299974.1:0-21416 GCF_000700745.2 Antrostomus carolinensis | reverse complement strand
CAACCCAAACCATTCTATGATTCTAAAATCAAAATGATTGTTGGTGTAGTGAAAACATCATCTTCCTGTAGGTAGTACTAAAATGATGGGGGGAATTGTTTACAGCCTTCCTCCCAAGAATCTTAAAAGTGATGACTCCTTAAAATCCAGAAAATTGGTTGCTTTAATAGTAAGCCATATAAAAGACAAATGAAAACACTGATGTGCTTGAAGTCAATGACAGGTCACTTTTAAAAAACATGCCAGGAAAGAAATCCATTGTGAGATACTTCTCTATTCTTATTTAAATCATTAATAACAAGTCTGCAGAAGACATAACAAGTTGTGGTAAATCATGAGGACAGTCTAATGGTACACAGTGGTGTGAGTTACCTACTTAGATGTTTGCAGGCTGACAGCCAGAGTAGTACAACTGGGAGCACAGACAAGACTGTATCAGTAGACTGTATCCACAAATAGATATTGATGTACTTTATACTCTTTTTCTCTCTCTCTTTTTTTTTTTTTTTTTTTGTTTGTTTGTTTGTTTTTTGAGTCAGTGAGGGAGAATGATGCCTTCACAGATAACCACCTCTCTGAGCTCCATGCCCAAATCTTAACATGAAAGACTGATGTTGTCTTGGGATGTATGGACGAGTATTAAATAAGAGGAAAATGATCTTGTCTCTGTACTTAACATTGTGTGTGTTAGGAGCACAGCACAAAAGGATACCGGTGTTAAATCCAGATGTGAGGTGAGGGTGAATAAAAAGAGGAGAAACTGACCTTAAAAACAAAACAGTGCTGTGTTCTCTGTTTGACATAGTAGAAATGAGATTTACACACATTTATATCTTTGAATTCAACTCTAGGCAAAATCCTGTCATCTTTTATGCTAAGTATGATAGCCTTTTGTGTATTTAGATGCTCTAAATTCCCCTATTATTTCCTTCTTTTACTTTGAAACATTTACTTAGCCTTTTTACTGTTTTCTCCCTTTGTAACTACGGGGGATGCAGCTCTTCCTCTGCAGTAATATTTCACACCTGAGTCTTCTCTGCTGCTACTCCCAAGCAGCCCTGTGGAAATCACTGTGTCTCATTTAGGGGATGGGGTTAAGCATTGCCTTAGGTAAGCCTGCAGCACTTGCAGCTCTAAATAAAGATATGGATATAATCTAATCTTATGCTTCAGGGCTTTTATGACTGACTGTAAGAATGGAGAAGAATCTTTTCTTGTTGTTGTTTTTTTTTCCTTCTGTTTCTTTAATAACAATTGAGCATTTTTATTTCAGGGTTTTGCTTAGCTTGTCTCCTGCCTTCCTCTCCAAAACTGATGATGAGGATGAAAAACATGCAAGAGTAAGCAGAGGTCAGTGTAGAAATGGGAAACCTATTCTGGAGGTGAACATACTGGTGAAATTTCTTCACACACTTAAAGCCTAACCAAACACCAGCTTTGGGGAACAGTATAGATTTTGCACCTGGGAAGAACAGCTGTTATGATGGGCTTTGGTGTTGTTTTTCTGTCAGTGGTGTGGATTAGTGTCTTCTGGGCATGCCCTCAGTTATGAGCTGAATTTTCTTCCCTGTCCTCTGTTTATTCCCCCGAGGACAGAAATAATCCTTCTGTCCTTTAGCCTAACAGTGTAGTTCAATGACACAGTTAAGCAAGGGTACCCGTTTTTATTCAGTTAAGCACTGCATTGGTTTAACTGTACCTGAAAAGGTAATCTAAGTATTAAAAGAGGAGACAAATATGATAGCCTGTATTGTTCAGCAAGTCACAATAGGTGATAGAAAGATCTCTCCTGTCTTTAAGCTCCATGAAATAAAGAAATGACAAGTCATCCCTCAGTTTTTTTCATAGTTTCCAAATATACTTAATTTTCTCTTTAACCCTGAACTGGTTCATTTATTATTTATTTTCTAATATAACAGCTTGAAGCTATATGGCTGGCTCTTTCTTTTTCAGTCTGTTCCTTTCACTAAGTGCACGTCCAGATTACTCTTTCATGCCTCATTTAACGTGGCTTGCTGTACAAAGATATCAAGTGTTATGTTAGCTAGTTTACTCATCGTGCTGCACTGCAGGTTTTCTGAGGCTTTTCTCTGCACTGACTCTCTGCGTGTTTCCCTTTGTCTAGCTGCAGCACCACGAATGCTGTCTCGACTGAACACAGTCCTTGCAAATCGTTTTGATCTCTCTATTTAGGAATTTAATGTTAAAAGTGACATGGTTTAAAAATAAATACACGAAAAAAACCTATCATTTCTTTCTGATACAAATACATGTCAGCTAAGGGATGATTATGAGGATTACATGCTTTAACCAGAGAGCCCACCACATGTAGGTATGTGATGACAAACGTGTGAGGTGCTGGCAGGAGAGTCAGACTGCAGCCAGTGCAGAGCAAAAAGCCATGCAATTTGCTTGGGACCCTGTTTCAGGGTGAGCTCAGCGGTCCCCAGACTATGCCTCCCTGTCCTTTGACTGATTTAATATAGATATTTAACTTCTAGATCCTTAAAAGGAGGTGTGCTTCAACTCGGTTGCTTAGGTGTGACATGGGGGCCTGGGGTAATACTTTTCCTCTGTACCAAGGCTGAGCCCAGTATGAATACTTCAAGATCATCTCCTTGAAGTCTTCTTTTGAATTTTGGTGCACCTTATGACACCTCTCCCTCGGCATTATTTTGTTTAACAACCACATCCGTTTAGAACTGTTTCAACTCTCAGTTCGACTAGATGATTTAAATGGTCTTTTCCAACCAAACTGTTCTATGATTCTATGATTTCCTTCGCTATATGATCTAGGAAAGCCATAGAATAATAGAATCATAAAAAAGCATTGGTTGGAAGGGGCCTTAAAATCATCTAGTTAGAACCCCCCTGCCATGAGCAAGGACACCTTCCACTAGACCAGGTTACTCAAAGCCCCATCCAACCTGGTCTTGAACACTTACAGGGAGGGGGCATCCACAGCTTCTCTGGGCAACCTGTTCCAGTGTCTCACCACCCTCACAGGAAATAATTTATTGCTCATATCTGATCTAAATCTGCCCTTTTCCATTTTATAGCCATTTCCCCTTGTTCTATCACTATGTGCCCTTGAATAAAGTCCCTCTCCAGCTTTCCTGTATCACCTTCAGGTACTCGAAGGCCACTATAAGGTCTTCCTGGACTCTTATCTTCTCCATGCTGCACAATCCCAACTCTCTCAGCCTGTCCTCATATGAGAGGTGCTCCAGCCCTCTGATCATCCTCATGGCCTCCTCTGGACTTGCTGCAGTAGATCCATGTCCTTCTTGTGTTGGGGGCCCCAGAACTGGATACAGTATTCCAGGTGAGGTCTCGTGAAAGTGAAGTAGAGGGGCAGAATCACCTCCCTGGACCTGCTGTCCATGTTTCTATTGATGCAACCCACGATATGGTTGGCCTTCTCTGGGCTGCTAGTGTGCAGCTCAGAAGTCCCAGAGAGAATGGTACACTGTACACTTGGAGACAGGGGTGTGTCTGCTGGAGTGAGTTCTGAGCAAGAACTCCAGCATCACACTCTGTATGGATGTCTCCATCATGGGGCTTTGTAGAAGGCTGGTCTTCTCATTTAGTCTCTCCATGAATTAGCATAGTGGTGTATAGACAGATCTTCCATCCCCCCACCTTTCCCCTATTTTTCAGTTTCTGATACTTCAACATTTATAAGTTAAGTCTCCTGCCATTTGGAGATCTTACATCCAAGGAAAGTCATATTACATCAGCTCTAGCTTGGTCTTAATCTAGTTTCGCAAACTATTACAGATTTATAAATCCTACAATTTCACACTGTTTAAGAAACAAAAGCAGCTAGTGTTTGGTTCAAGTGATGAGACTGGGCATGTTTCAACATGCAAAATGAATCGCCAGAGTCTATCAACCAGTCAAGTACAGTGGGGTATAAAAATTATCTTTTTCCTACAGTCAAATTATCTTCCAGAGTGATGGAAAAACCCTTATACTTTAGAGAAGTCCAGATGCTTAATTTCCAGTAACTTAACTCCCTCTCCAGCAAGTTTTTTTATTAAAGGTCTGTTAAAACTAATTGAGAGTTAGTTGCTGTTGCATGTGTGGGTGGAGAATCAACTCTTAGCTCAACAGGAAAAAAAAACAAAACAAAACAAAACCCCAAACCCATACAGATGTAAATCAGAAGATATTTTTTATTTTTAGTAAATTTGAGTGTGTGTGTGAAGATTCGGAATATAAGCCATAAATTTGCCATTACCTAAACAGATTTAAAATTGTATAGATTGAAATCGGGGGTGTTTATATCTTTTTCTTTGGTAATTTTAGGATACCTATTCCAGATGACAGTTACAGGCAAATAAAACCCCCCAAATCTAAGGCTTCTAGCAGCCTGTTGCAAAAATGTGGGGTTTAATATTTGATTGTTTAATTAAAACTAAATTTGCTTTTTAACAATGAAAGAAAACACTCAGTAAAAGTAACAATTTAGTTATTGGAGAAGGTGGTTATTTAATTCCAGAAGTTCCTTTGTTGCTTATCTTTATTACTTGAATACAATAAACTTTGTGTGTTTTTTAATAAAAAGTTCTTGCTAAAATAATAAATAACCCAGTTTTACTTTATTTGGCAAGGAATATGTTCCGTTTACTTGATTTCTAAAGTGATAATCCTCTTTAAATATTCGGTTTTAAGTTAATGCTTATTGAGTTTCTTCCTCTGATATCCTGCTGACCCTCAGGCATTCCTTTTTTTTTCCTGAGAACCGTGTGCAACAGGTCTTCCACAGATACAAATGAACCCCTCTGTGCAGAAGATATGATCCTGATGGCCTCAGTGTCTGCATTGCCCTGTGCTTTGCAGTGAGGAAGGGAAAGCTTGTCGTTTCCTGCCCAAACTGGATTAATTCACAAGGGGAATATAATGTGGTCCAAGGCGATATTAGTGTTTCCACTTAGTGGCTACACTGTACGGAGAAGACTAAAGGGTACCTTCTTCATCGTGGCTTCAGCAGATCCAGGCTTGGCAAAGGAAGATGTAAGATTGCCAGTAAAACCACGATGCACTGGGGAATCCCTGAGTTTCCCTGGTATTACATGAAACTTCGGGATATCTACAGTGGATTTGGAATGCAGCTTCAAAACTACTTCTTCATAGAGGTTCCACAACACTTTTCTTCTGTCAAGGAAATATGTTGCCCTTGTAGAACAGGTTATTCCAAGGAATAGGATTATGAGGCCTTCTGCTTCTCCTTGTGGGGGTTCATTGTCACTCCTAATCTTTACCTAAGGCTGCTGTTAAGACAAGGATCAAGATGGTAGCAAAAGTGTAAGATGTACATAAGCAAATTTCCACTCAGTTTAGAAGTAAACAAGGAGGTAGTCATCGTCACAGGACACAGGGGTGACATGAAGCCTTCAAGCTGTGAAACTTTACACTTTCTTCAGAATAGCTTCTTTAAAACTTAATTCCAGCCTCGATGGAAAATACAGGTAAGTTTTGCTTGGGCTTGCCACTGTTGCAAATATGTAATTGCTTTCCCACTTGCTTTTGGAGACCTCATGTTTGTTATTGTCTCTGTAGTTTGTTTTGGGGGGTATTTGTAATACAACACTACAACACTGTTGTTCCCAATTCTGAACATATTGTATATCTGGTTTAGTAAACTGGAGGAAACTCATAGCTTTCTGCTAAGGTGATCTCAGGAAATGTATGCAGGGGGCCTCTGCAAACATTAATTGCATGACTCTTCTCTGCAGACTGCACTCCCTCCTGGTGTGAACTACACATGAATTATAGAAGGCTCGTCTCAGTATGGCAAGCTGCATGCTTGTGCTCTGCCCTGGCATGTGGGGGTGAAGGTCCTAGGCTGTTGTCAGCAGAACTAGCTCCAGGACCAGGAGAGGGACATGCAGTAGCTCTGTCTGTCTGCTATAGCTAAGGATTCTTCTGAGCTATGTGGATGTATGCTGCCTTCAGTTGGCACTGCCTTAGGAACTTTTGTGAAGCTCTAAATTTTTCCACATAATGGTGTTCAGAGAAACGGTTCACAAAGAAAAGATGTCTATGAGAAAGAATGAAGGGCAGAAAGAATGCACGGTCACAGGGAGAAGGCAAGATGAAATTCTGATCCTTGTCTTTATAGCAATTTTGACAGTTCTCCGACTTATTCTGATGTAAAATTGGTGTAATTGCAGTGCCCTTAGGGGATTTACAGTTTGTTCTGACATGGCAAAGGGAATTTATGCTGTATATGCATAGTCAAAGAGGCTACTCTGAGTCTGAGACTGTTTTAACATCAGATAGGTTGTCATCTCTGTCTTGTCTAAACTTCCTTATGACTGCTTCTTCCTCTTATCATCACTTCTGGATTAAGGCTGAGCCTCTTATTCCACATCCCTTGTTTCTCCCTTTCCACCTTGGCTCCTAAAATGTTACCTTCAGGATGGCAGAAGAAATATCTGTTCAGTAGCTAGACCAGTAAGGCAGTTGGAAATTCTTGACTTGTCAAGGCTATGGCAATACTCTGGAGACATATCTTTATGATCAATATCGAAGGCTTTTGAAATTGTGGATAGAGCTTATTTGGAAAATTTTAAAATAGATAGATAGACTTGGCTGGTTCTTTTAATTGAGTTTTTCTTTTGAAATTTTGGTCTTCACTAAAAGGTGAAGAAAAAAGCAAATGTTGAAACTGAAAGTAAACAGCTTTTTATTAAAAAAAAATAAATCTGAATAGACCTGATTCAAGTTGATGATGTTGATTCAGATGAACAGCCTGCAAAACACTAATAAAATTTCTTTTTTTTTGTTTCCTTTTGGATCAGATATAACTTCAAAACTTAAGAATTCTCCTATGACAGGAAAACCCTTCCCCAAATGTCTGCCACACCTACAGTTCCAGCAGCCTAATGAAGCCAGGGATTGCAGCAGGCATCTGAAAAAGGGCGTTCAGTGAGGGCTGGAACATGTACAACATTTTAAACACTGATAGCACAATAGCAGCAAAGCATGCCTTCTCCATCCTGCCTAGTGTGATGGATTACCCATTCCTACTCTGACATGGAGCTTGGATTTGCATGAAAGAAGTCCAAAATTGAAGTGATTCAAAAAGGATGTGCTGCTAACCCTAGGGTTTGAGTAGGGTAACTCTTCCTTCACTTAAAAATAAAACCTTTCCCTTCCTTCCCTTCCCCAGTTTACCTAGCTGAATTTTTCAGCCATGGCATGGAGGAACTGTACCTTTTTATGAGTTGTTCTTTGCTACCTTGCTGTTTTCTGTTTTGTATGTTCCTTGGCCTTTCTGAGGCCCCCGTGAGTGGCTTACTGTATGTGTTTTTGCAATCATTTTCTGCTCTGCTTATCTGATTGGGTTCGTTTTGAGCTATTTGTAGACAGTACAAAAAGAGACCAGATTAAAATCAATGCAGACATTGTGTTCCCACACATGCCCTGTATTCCTAGGTATTAGAAATGGGAATGAGTCATCCAGCAATACAGTTAAGTACTGACAAATGGTTGTCTAAAGCTCTGATAAGTAAAATCTCTTTGACTTATTGCATATTTTCTGTCTCCACATACTGCTGGCATAAATCTAAGACAAAAATCTACTCTCTGCCTCCCCAAGGACAGAACTTGCAGTCTTTGTTCAGGTATATTTTCCAATGAAATGTGCGGGAGTTTTAGGGACTAGAGCACTGAGACTAAATTTATGTCTTTGGACAAAAATAAAAAAAATAATAATTAAAAAAAAATCCTCTCTTACGGACAGAACTTGTCTGCATCAATGCAAATGCACGTGTCTCTGCAATCAGATAATAATTACATTTTTAAAGCTTTGTTCAGCAATATTGCTTCTCTCCAACTCAAGGGATGTCTCACTTTCTAAATCATGCTGAGCACATCAGGTTTTAGCTGTTAAAAAGTTAACAATGAAATGAAGAAAAGTGACAGTTGTGATAGAAAGGATAATAAAATATCACCTGAAGACAACTCAATGTTTTATCCGTAGTGTTTATTTTAAGCATATTCCTTGAGAATTGGGTTGCTTTAGCTGCAGGGCTGCAGTTAGTCTTTTTACAACAGAGAAAAGACAATTTACAAGATATACTATTTATGTGAAGACTAGTATAGGAGTTTATTCTTAAAGCTGTGCTTAAATGAGAAACAGACACACAGTGATTATTCCAGAAGAATAAAAAAATCCCACTGGATAAAACCCCCACAGTTATTTATTTAACATTAGCACATCTACTCCAGTCAAAGGAAAAATTAGTTGCTAATACTTGGAGAATGATGGAGCTGGCTTCTTCTGGCTTTTCATAGGAATATCTTAGAGTCCTTCTTAATGACTGAAAAGAAAAAAGAGCACGTAAGTCCTGCTTCTCCACTGTGTGCTTAAAGTCCCCTAAATTTACCTTCTTACTGGAAATTGTTTAATTCCCAACGTACAGAACTTTTCACCCATATTCTCACCAGCTGTAAGTGCCGGTCAATTTTTTCCCCCTTTCTCTCTCTCAAAAATACTTGTGTAAGAGACATTGGGATTTGCTAAGGTTGTCCTGAGCTGGACATTAAAAAAGCATAGGCAGTAAAACATACTCTCCCAAGTCTGCCACATGCTGCACTCTTATAGCCCTCTTGTTCCAATTCCAGGATGCTCAGGTGCAGAAGCAGCAAAGTAAGTAGTTGCTCTGAGGACAGTGAGTGGGAACTAGACAGAAACTTCTTTTTTGTTTTGTTTTGATTTTTTTTTTTTTTTGGTATTTGCAACATAGGGTTTGAATGCAAGCAGTCAAAGATATAAAAATAAAGCCTCATCCTCTCCTCCTGCATTCCCAGCTTGTGTGAGCACCCCCGCTGCCACAGCTCCCTTTAAGCTCCCTCCTTTGTCACCTGCCCACTGCTTTTACCCACTCCTGGGCAGAAATCTGCAATTCTCCCAGAGGCAGCCCTGGACTGGGGCATCCTGTGTACCTACTGTCCTGAGTAGGCAGGTAAGGCATATTTCTTTGACTTCTCTAACAAAAAAATAGCACACGCATTTAGATTTTATTAAAAATAAATTCCAAAAGAAAACACTCTGCTGAACACACATCTTCCCCTGAGGAGAGAAGTAGAGAGCACAAACATTTGACAGATGTTAGTCACGTTGCTTAGTGCATTACTGGAAGGCACTGAGACGCTGTGGTGATGGGAGCAGCATTAGAAATGGCATACACAAGAACAGAGTAAAGATTTGGTGGGATATTCACTCTACTACACTTTTCTCACCTTCCAGCTCTTGAAGAAATTTGTGGGAAGTTATAATGAGCATAAAGCATAATCATAAAATGGATTTTATCCTTAAATATGCTGTAAAGGCTATAGTCAACTGAGCTATGCTTTTGTTTCAATCCCTGTCTACTTTACATGTAAAGATTTGATTAGGAGTTGTTTCACAAACTCCCTGCCTGTGTAGCATACCATCCCTTGTATGTAATATCCTTTGCTTCCCAACCATTCATATGCAGAATTAAAAAATAGAAATGGTCAAGTGGAATTGACCCTTGTGTACTAAAATAGCATAAGTTGTAAGTTCAGTCTCAGGAAATCTGGTCTTTTGGAACAAATGCCCAGTAGATGCTGATATGCTTTAAAGTCTGTATTTGTCTACCCAAAAAAAACTTTCTGCAAAGGGTCACACCCTTTCATATTCAGCTGCAGCTTCAGTTTTCTTTTTTTGCATTCTGTGCTAATTTATTTTATTTTTCAGTACCTGTATCAACTTTCTGAAATCTAAACATTTTGGCAAGACTTGATACATGCGTCTTCCCTCTTTGAATAAAGAGTGTGTAGCCCTGGAAAAGATTTCTACTGGGTCAGGAAAAAAAAGAAAATAGTTGGACACTATATTGGGTCAGGAAAAGATAACTAATGGGTTAACTGTTTCTATATAGTGAAGCAGATCCACAAATTAGAAGCATCACAGGAAAGAAGAATCTGGAACACAGTCAGAGAAAGTATTTTACACCGGACCTGTTGTGTATTTAGCATGCAGATACTTTAACTTGCATAACCTAAGTTAGTTACTGGCACTATCCAAGATTTTTCCCCACCTCAGTTATACTCAGCCAATCCAGCTTTAAAGGCATACAGTTTTTCCAGATGTAGCATGAAAATCTTTGTGTTCTGAGAACTTCAGTATGCAAGTGCTTAGAGCTTTATTCAACTCTTTCACTAGTTCATATGTTAACATATGATCCATCTTAAACCAAAATCAGAGAGCAATATCTTGACTAGATAAGGCTGAAAATAGGACTTCAAATGGGCAGTATACACGGGGAAAGAAGCAAAGAGGAATGCTGTAGAGGTGACAGAGAAAGCCTCTGAAATTCTGTTCTTTATCTGAGACTATTTTAAACATGCTCACTCATTCTGATGTTAGTTGTCAGAGTACAGGATATATATATGTATGTATATAATTAGAAATCACAATCCATCAAAAATACCCAGGTATCAGAGAGTGATTCTCCCACTACAATTTTTCAGAATTCTTAATAGAGATTAAAACCAAGGGAAAAAGAGTTCTTGTTGTTTCTTTCCCAGAGTTTGTGTAACCCAAACTAACTCCTCAGCTTGTTTTCCAAACTAAATCTTACTTCACATGCTAGGATTATTTCTGCAATCTGGAAAGACAGTATGTAACAGCATCTCTTGTTGACATCTGTTGCAACAGTAGTTCTGCTAGAGTGCTGTAATGAGTTCAAGGAAAACTTGTGCTGATTGCAAGCTATCTTGTGATTGCAGAGATATTGCTTCTGTAGATTATTTTTTTGCTTATCTCATGACTTAATAGAGATTTTATAGCAAGGCTACTTGTTAATGCCTATCATCAGCTCTGCTTCTTGAGAAACCTGCTGCCTCCAAGGCTTCTTTCACATTTCTTTTGTTCAAATTAAATACTTTTCAGATCACCAAAATAATAAGTGAATAGTCACTGCACATAGTGCTCTGCCAGTAGAGCCAACCTGAGTTTCTCAGTTTAGCTGCAGCCTTTACTCTCCGATTCTTTATGTTTACTAGAATTACCTTCTCAAACCTGATCTATCAAACCACCCCTCTGCATTATGCTGAGATACCCAAAGAAGTGAGCTTTTAATAAATGTTTTTCAGGACTGCCAAGAAAATCTTAGCCATTAAGTGCAGCTTTTCTAAAAAGGGTGACTGTATAACCTTGTTGACTGTTAGCTTCCCACTCTTCACAACTTGTTAGCATCACTTACCACTCAGACTAGTATTAGATTATAGTTTTCTTCTCTGAAGGACCCTGCGTATTTCGAAAGGCTCTAAAATCAGTAAAGGGCAACTGTTATTTTTGATTTACCTCTCTTCCTTCCTCCCTTCCCAGTCTATCTGTTGAATCCCACATTGATGTCATTCATCTGTCTTTGTCTTTCACTGAAACTTACAATACACTCCTAAACTGTTTGCAGGATTTCACTCTGGTGACTGCAGTGATGAAGGGGGTAGTCTCAGCTGGCCAGGTAAATTTCTGTGCCCATTCAGGTGGACAAGCTGCTTCCCTGCTGCAAGTGATTTGTTGTCATTTATTGTTAAAATATGTTTTCCACCTTAAATTTACCATCAGCTTTATGGGCTTTGGATCCGGCCCAAATAGAAATACAGTGAGGTCAGATCATTAGAAACTAAGATCAAGTAGAGAAGAACAGATAGAGATCTTCACCCAACCCTTTTCTCATGGAACAGAGTTTTTCAATGTGGGAGAGATGAAGAAGTATCAAGTTTGTAATTATTATTTCTTCCTATGATATTTAACACAGACTTTCCTGCTTTCTAGGCTAAGCAAATAAATTCTGTTCATGAGCTAAGGTGTCCTACTGCTGAAAAGCTTGAGCATCTCAGCTGGTCATCCTGAAAGGCTTTTGCCACTTAAAAACCAGCTTGTAAAACACAATTACAGCATTAGTGATGAGGAGAGGTTCAGATATTTCACCTGTTCCAGGCTTCAGGGATATTCTAAATTGAAAGTGAGCTAGATCCCCCTTATATAGGTGATCCTTTGGGATAGATCCCCATTATATAGGTGATCTTTTGGGATAGATCCCCCTTATATAGGTGAGCTATCATTACCAAATAGCTTTGTGTGGAAAGGAGGACTGGCTGCAACATTTGTGTAGCATGAGATAATATGATGGATTCTATTTGCATTTCCATAAATATGCAACTTATCTGTGTTTTTTCCTCATCGTAGAAGAAAGGAGGGGGTTAATTTCTGTTGATACTAGCTCTTTGTTTGATATGACAATGCACTGATTACTAGCAGAGCACTATAGGTTTAAAACTAATCTTTCTGATAGAGCCCAGCTTCCTCATATGAATGTTACCCCTTTTTCCAGAGGAGACAGGGCGGAATCACAAGGCACTGTCCATTGCATGTGGCAAAGTTTTGTTTCATTAGAAGGAAGCTGGTTCCCCTTAGCTGCCATATGGCAGCTCCAACAGCTGTTTGCAGCCCAGCAGTATTATGTTGCATGCAGGAAAGGAATGTGGTGATACTATAGTCCAGATCTTCAGCTGGTATAAATCTGTTTAGCTGCCTCAACTCAAAACAGATCTCTGTTGTTTTATGCATTCGGAGGACACATCAACACTGCAAAATGAAGTGTGGTGTAGAAATCACTGAAAAGAGGAAAGTCCGTGTCAGAAAATCCACACGATGTAGTACAGTTCATTCACGGATTGATCTGCTGAGCATCATAATCAGGATAGTCCTGGTCTCTTTAAAGCCAGGCTAATCAATAAGCTTTATCCAGCTGTAGGATATTGTGAATGTAGTTGCCAAGCTTCAATACTGAGTATGTTCTCAGTCATCTGTTTTGATATTACAATCTCTGACATTTTCTGGTGAGAGGTTATCATGTACAGAGTTTAGGTCTTGGATTTCCCAGTATGCATTGGGGTAGATGTGCACTCTATTGTTGGTTTATGGTTTAAGATTTCTACTGTTATGTTTCTTTTAATTTAAATGTTTTTCTTAATTTTAAACAGTGAGTTTTTCTTCAAGGGTCCATTCACTGGATTCTGGGTTGTTCACTGCAGCCCTTGTGTATAAGACTGTTCTGGCATCTCCTGTGCCCTTCATGATTTCCAGGCTGTCAAAACTGGAGATGTAAGGGATGAACAACAACCACCACTGAGAACCTTCTTGCCTTTGATGGTGAAACCTGGAACAAACAGGGTCCATGTTTTCATACCACCATCTTTTATCTGCTGAACTCTAGTTCTAGTCATATTTTCTGGGTAGCTTTCATAGTTAGTTTCAGCTTGTAGAGAAGACAGCACTCTGGATTTTCATCTTTTATAGAATAATAGAACGGTTTGGGTTGGAAGAAACCTTTAAAGGTCACATAGTTCAACTCCCTTGCAGAGAGCAGGGACATCTTCAGCTAGGTTAGGTTGCTCAGAGCCCAGTCCAACCTGACCTTGAATGTTTCCACGGATGGGGCTCCTACCACTGCTCTGGGCAACTTGTTCCAGTATTTCACCACCCTCATTGTAAAAAGTTTTTTCCTTATATCTATCTAGTCTAAATCTGCCTTATTTTAGTTTAAAAATATTACCCCTTATCCTATCACTACAGGCCCTGCTAAAATGTTTGACCCCATCATTCTAATAGGCCCCCTTCAAGTATTTAAAGGCCGCAATAAGGTTTCCCCAGAGAAAATAAGGTTTCTCCAGGCTGAACAACCACAACTCTCTCAGCCTTTCTTCATAGGAGAGGTTTTCTACCTCTCTGATCATTTTTGTGGCCCTCCACTGGACCCATGAAAATAGGTCAATGTCTTTCTTGTCTTTCTGTAACCAGAGCACACTCCATACCCACTCATTGCATGCTTTTTAACCTTTTCTTTCTAAATGCTGTTATTCCCCTTCTCCATTATACCATTCTTTGGAGCTGAGTGTTACCTCATTCCAGTAGCCCTTGATTCTGCTCAGACTTCTGTTTTGATTCTCACACTGGCCTTTGCAATAGACACTCAGACACTTTTTCCCAATTTTGACTTCTCAAATGAAATACTGATCCTAGATACATGCTTATTCCACATGACACTTTTAAAATTAAGTGAATGAGAAGACCTCCTGAGGGCACACAATTCATCCAACTTGACGAGATGTTTCTTTGGAGGAAGAATCCAACTACATGTAAGACCTGAAAGGAAATCAGTGCTGTTAAGCAAAAACTTTTACCCTTCTCTGTTTAATTTTTACCTATTTCTATTTCTACTGTAAAGAGAAAAGTCTGGATTGCACATTCTTCCTCCAGCAGCTTGCAGCACTTGGGGTTACTGCAGCAAGGGTTCTTCGGAGTTCTTCACTGGGTTTGGACAGGGGACCCTCCGTACCCTGAGATGTGAAAGTTGAAAAGTAATTAAGGGCATAACCATGACAGATAATGCTGTTCAGAATAATCTGATTTACTTTTTGTGGTGTTTGTGCATGTAAAGAACAGAATCTACAGAGAGCACATAGCAAAGACCCACAGCTACCACATGCTTATCCCCATATCTGCTTTTGGAACCTACCAGCCAGTAGCAGGGGATTATTGGGAGACTCCTATGGCTACTATAGAAGTGATCACTGTACTTGATACCACTTGTGTTTCATTATTGTGTCAGAGTTTCAGAACAGGTGGGATTTATTTTTGTAGGCAAAAAATCATCTAAGAGGAAACAGTTGTGCTCTGTGCTTATATATTTCTTGATGTTTTTCTGTCTTTTGCTTGGAGATGTTGTGCTGACATCATTGCAGTGAGCCATGGGTTCCTACAACAGCTGCCAGTTAGAAACAAAGTGAACATATCATTGTTCAAATGTAGGAAGAATGATCAACTGGTCTTTATTATTATGCAATTAAGTTAAGGATCCAGTCTTGATCTTCAAAACCTTCAAAGGGTTTGGCTGAAACTGTTTCTGGGACGATCTTTCCATCCCTAGCCAGTGACCACTAGCATCACTGCCTTCTGAATGAAGGACAAAAGCAGCTTGCTTGCTTAACTTGTTTTTCATAACATAAATTATTCAGTAGGCATGTAAGACACAAAAAATAAAAAACCAAACCCGACATATACAAGACACTTAAAAAGTTAGTAGCCCACAACAATTTATCAGGAGCTAGAGACAAGTCAAAACTGAAGAAAAAATTAATATCTAAGCCACTCTAGGAGGGCATCTACTGCTGTGTTTTAGGTCTGTCCTCTTTGTGCCTTACCTGGGTCTTTCCATGTGATGCACAGAAGCTGTGCCCTCCCTCACATTTGTACACCCCCACTGGGACTGTGTTGGTGGTCTGTTTACATCTTCCCCTGCTTGAACCACTCCTCCCTCATGGCACTTGCACACAAAATCATCGTTTCTATTTTTAGGTTCTCTAACTCGCATCCCGTGAAGAGCAGCGATGCAATGGGCATGTTCAGTTTAATTTATTTATTTCTCATCACTTATTTATGGTGCATAACACATGTATATGTCATTTAGAAGCCTGGATTTATCCTTCATATTTTTTAAAATTATGTAATGATGCCTGAGCAGGCTTGGGATACTTCTGTTTATGCTTTTTTTGTGCTGACTTGCTTTTGCTACCTTTAAAAGTCAGCAGAAATTCTGTCACTGACTCCAGTGGACATGAGAATGTTTCCCAAGTGAAATTTTCACCCTGTATTCTCACCTCACCCCTAAATTTTGTATTCTGACAAGTATTTAAACATAACACCAGATCTTACTGCTGTCTGAAATACCCATGGGAGAGTACACATTATTTTTAATTACATTATGAATGAAACCTCAGGAAAAATCCTGAAAATATGAGAAGCTATTTTCTCAGTGTTAAAAACCTTAGATCAATTCAGCAAACCAAGGCTGAACTGGCTTTTCTACTTCAATCTCAGTGACCCAATTACTGCTTCCCTCTTTTAAAATAATGACCCAAATTTATTTTCCATTATGTCGTTATAAGACTAAACCCCTGTTTAAGATTTTCAGGTTCAGGTAGCCAAAGTCTTTCTTATACAGCTTAAAAATTAAAGTAAAAGCAGCTGGATTTCCAGTTACTAAGCACTTACAATCTTCACTGACTTCAGTAAAAACTGTGGCTGCTTGGCACTTCCAAAAATCAGGCCAGCCTACTGAGATTCTTTATATATAATGATGTAGTGACCTGATTTTCAAAACTGAGTACAAACAAGTTTTAGTAAACCCAGAGCATCTTCAGATACTTCATGAATTTGGATATTAAGCCAAGAATTGCATAAAATTTACAAGGATTTGCTGAAGTCTCCAGAAGTATTCAGGATGTAACAGAATATTAATTTGGTCTCTTGGGTTCATTCTGTAACACTGGACGTGATTTGCGCATGTAGATCCCCGAGTGACACTGTTAAGGTTTAACCACATCCTGAGTTTTCCTTTTAATTATTTTTCTCAATGAACATTACAATATGCAGTAACATTTTTGGTACAGAGAGCAATGACACATCCTGTACCAGAACAGATATGAACACTGATAATAGAACAGAGAGGTCTTTGTTCATCTGTTTGAAAAACAACCAGATACATTTTTAATCGCTTTCTTTGAAAAACTATTCTGTGCTCTATCTACACTATAAAAGGGAATAGGCTTGAGTTTGAAGAAAAATATTCTACATTTTTCACATGTTGCTCCAGAATTTGGACAAATAAGATAAGTCTCTATTCTTTAGCCCTTCCACTTACATGTTGGTCAGCTCAAATGCCCACAGGTCATCCTATAAAACTACTCTGCCAAAAGAATGAGGAGTTAGTCAAAGTGGTGGTTAATCTCTGCTTTCCTCTGCAACCTAAAATTGAAAGATGTTCCTTGCCTACTCCTCAAATTATATTTCTAGTCATCTTGTTCTGAAAAATCCAGCACTGGAAATTTTCACTCCTCTTTCCCCTTGCAAAGCCTTTATATGTTTTTATGTATCCAAAAATAATTTATATGCAACTGCCCCAGGTGCATTTTTTTTTTTAATTAACCTGTCCTATTTTCTTCACATAATTTTTCTTTTACAAAAATAAAGGAATATGTTTTTTTTTTTTTTTTCTCATGATATTTTATTACTCTGACCTCTGGGCCACAATCAACATTGTCATTTTGCCTGAAATCCACAGAGCTCACAAGCACCATTTCCCTTCCCTTCCCTTCCCTTCCCTTCCCTTCCCTTCCCTTCCCTTCCCTTCCCTTTCCTTTTTATCTTATTTGATGTAATTTTGTTATTATTGTACTGGTTTTTGGTCTCCTATAGACCTGTTCTGTAGTAATCACAGTGATTTTGACAATAACATCTAGTTTATTTGTCAGCTAAAATTTTTAAAACCACTAGAAAACACTAGGGAAGGGGGGAAGGTCTTTGCCACCTTCTGTCTGTTCAAAAGCAGCATTCTGACACTGATTTTTAAAATTTAATCCAGTAATTAATTTAATGTAGTGGCTTTACCAGGTTATATTAGCCATTTCAAGGTTGTTTCCTATAAGATTAAGACCATTAATTCTCCTTTATTTCCCCTGCTCAGGTAGTATGCAAGTCACATTTTACATCTGAGCTATTCAGAAATATTTTCTTTCTCCTGTAAAATGCTGCATTTTGATCTGTCTCAGTATTGCTCTGAGCGTTTTACTGAGCTATAAGTGCATGGCTGTGCCTATGGTATTAGGAGTTTTTTTAAAACTTCATATAGCATCCAACCCACACAGAAGACATCCCTCAATACAGCGTCTTTGGGGCATTTCTACTGTTACATCTTACAAGCTCTATGGGACCGCAGTGTCATCCCAACATCACCCAGCCCAGCAGAATTTCATTCACTCAAACTAATCTAGTGCCGAGTTACCCCTACTCCCAGCCAGTGAGAGATGGTCCCTCAGTCAAGTAGGTGGCAAGTAGGTCAGAACTGAAAAGACACAATGAATCTCACATAAAATTATGATACAGCTACCCCACATTTTCCATTAATTCTCCATTTGTCTGTGGTTTTTTTTTATCCTCCTAAGCAAGGGCCCAATTAATATCTCAGCAAAGCCTATGACAGGACTTTAAATTTTGGAATATTGTTGGTATCTTATTCTGCTAAAGTAAAGAAACAAGTCTAGTGTAAATTTTGTAATTAAGAGAGAGTGTGACAAGGGGGACAGAAACCATTGAAGGGGAGCAAGCTGCAAAGTGCAGAGTGGTGGCATATTTTGCAGGAGAAGCCAATGAGCAAGAGAGCAGGATCACAACCTCTTTGCAAGGCTCTGGCCAAATGTCAGATATTTGGAAGTGAGCCTGTACTTGTTTTATTGTTTTACCTAGATTTAACTATAAACTCAGATTTTGCCATATTAAGTGGGTATTCAGGCTCTTGGGCTGCTGCTTTGCTGCTTCTTACTTCCTCTTTCTGTCCCCATGAATTCTACATTTCTGGATGCACAGGCAAGACAGAAAGCCTTCAAATATAAGGAAAAAGGCAATCTACACAAGCCCAACACTTTTTAGAGACAGAAGGGTTTGCTCCCCATGACCAAGGTGAAAAAGGGAGGGGTTTTTCATATTGGGTGCTGATTTTCAACCTGTGTTCTGGGAAACAGTTGTTTTCAGGTGCCCTGGCTGTGAGAACAGAGTCATTTCTCTCTCTGGATGAGAAGTATCTTAAAAGGAAATATTTTGGTGCCCAGACTCAGGATACAGAATGCCCCAGCTATTCCACACATATTTAAGCCTGTCCTACATAAGTCTGTTTTAGAAGCTGGGGAAAGGACCATCCTTCTCTTCCTCTCTGCTTCCCCATCTCTGGTTTTCTAGCCAAGTATGTATGATTTTTTGATACTACAAATAAAAGGTCAAGGGCTTTCTGTTGACCTGACAGTGCAGGGATTAAAAGCATGCCTGGGCTTGTCTTTTTCTGAGCTGTTTTTAACTTGTTTTTACTTGTGATAGCCATTGCCTAGCAATCAGCTAAGTATTGCCTGCATTTGTTTTAGTTTAGCTTTAGTTTTTGGTGATAACAAGTAGTTTTCCTCAGTGGACTGACCTGTCTGTGACTCCAGAATGAAGTGTGGCATGGAAGAGTGCCAGTTCCCACTCTTGTCCTCCCACCACCTGTTGTGCTCTGACAGGCTTTGTCTGATTACAAGGTACTCTGTGTTGGGGAGCTAATTGTCTCAAAAATAGACATTTTGACAGGATTTTTTTCTTACCAGCTATGAACAGCTTAAATACAATTGCTGCACATGGCCTTGGCCTGGAGGAAAGGCAGGTGTTCAAGCACATCTCTCTCCTTGGTATTACCAACATTTGCCCCATCCAGGGATCTGGGTATCTAACCCCAGGTTATAAATTCTCCTACAGGATTCATGCATCTCAGATATTTTACAGATTTTTTCCAAGGTCCCCATTTAAATTCTTACAAAGCAAAGAACTGCATAAACTGTCACCCTAACCTGCAGCCTACAGTTTCTTTCCCTCTTGTGTAACAAATTCTTTCAGTCTGTTTTATTTGAAGAACACTGATTTGAGCAGTAGGCCTTTGCACAACTTTGATTTTAGAGGGAAAATTTCAAAAGATATTTGTTCCTGCTTTTTCAGAAGAACTTGCATTTTTCTTATGCTAGGAATAATTGCTTAAAAAGAATAAAAAAACCCAACAAACCACTGCCAAAAAACCCCCCCAAAAACCTGCTATTCTTTCTTTGAATATAACCCCCACCTCAAATTATTCATATAGTTCTATTTATAGACAGAATTTTAAAGCCTTGACTACTTCAAATGGAAAATACTGCATATTTCTGTTAATAGGTTATCTCTGTGAAAGGGAAGAGACTGGTAACGAGTAACCTTTCTCTTTTTCTTTTGCTTCAGAACATTTTAATTGTGTTCCAATTACTTCAACATATTTAATATACTTACAATATGTATTTGTACAGTATGCAGGCAAATGATTTTCCAAAGCCTTATACAATATAGTGAGTCATAAATGATTGCTGTTCCCACTCCCCCCGGTCGAGTGTGACTCACAAAGTGGTAAAGCCTGTCTCCCTGGTGCGCTGAGTGAAATTCACCTGATTTCAGGCAGGCAGTACAAAGCTGACAGCTGAGCAGCATGCAGACATCCCTTGGCTGAATGGAACATATTTACCTACGCATCTCTCACCTGCTGTGGAAAAGGGGCATATCACAGCCTTTTGGGGCATACCATGTCATAGTGATGTGCTGATCCCAGCATGCCCCCCAGCCGCTATTGGGAGGTTGCGGCTGCGGCTGTGCTCCAGCTGTGCACCCTGTCCCTGGGTTACGGGGGTGGATTTTCCAACTGCTCTTCATCTGGCACTGAAGTTTCCAAGTTTTGGGGCTGTGTGCTGGAACAGATTCCAGTTTGATTCAGTACCTCAGCATGGCAGTCACCCGCTCAGCTGCGTCATTTGGGTGACAGCAGTCGCCAAGTGGGTTTTGGCAAGCTGCTGATAGCTGTGCACACACAAAGCCTCTGCTCCCCACAAACACATGCTACTTGGAGAGAAATCCCTTGAAATCAGATGCCTCAAGGTGGGTGGGATTTTCTTCCTTCCGTCCCTGGAAAATTAAATCTATTTTCTTTCTACAAAGGAAGAAAATCTGTGATTTGATAGTGTAGAGAAAAAGAAACTTTGGAATGCTAATCCCAGGATTGATGTTAACCAGGCCACAAAATGGTCTTTGGGTATGAGACTAAGAAGTCCTTGTATTCTATTGATAAAGTTTACCAAAGTATTCTCAAGGAAAATTTTTTAGAACTTAATGTACTTGATACAGTTTACTATCAATAATTAACTATTTGACTAATAATTAACTGTGCTCTTCAACATCTTTGTCAGTGACATGGACAGTGGGACCGAGTGCACCCTCAGCAAATTTGCCGACAATACCAAGCTGAGTGGTACGGTTGACATGCTGGAAGGACGGGGTGCCATCCAGAGGGACCCTGACAGGCTTGAGAGGTGGGCCTGTGCTAACCTCATGAAGTTCAACAAGGCCAAATGCAAGGTCCTGCACATGGGTTGGGGCAACCCCAAGCACAAATACAGACTGGGCGATGAGTGGATTGAGGATAGCTCTGAAGAGAAGGACTTGGGAGTGGTGGTGAATGAGAAGCTCAACATGAGCCGACAATGTGCACTTGCAGCCCAGAAGGCCAACCGTATCCTGGGCTGCATCAAGAGAAGCGTGTCCAGCAGGTCGAGGGAGGTGATTCTCCCCCTCTACTCTGCTCTTGTAAGGCCCCACCTGGAGTACTGTGTCCAGTTCTGGAGCTCCCATCACAAGAGAGACATGGACCAGTTAGAGTGAGTCCAGAGGAGGGCCACTAGCGTGATCGGAGGGCTGGAGCAGCTCTGCTGTGAGG
>NW_010299973.1:0-11589 GCF_000700745.2 Antrostomus carolinensis | reverse complement strand
ATCCAAACCATTCTTTGATTCTATGATTCTAATAGACAATGCCGTCCTGTTTCATGTAGTTGTTCTGGACCCTTGTAAGAAGGCATAATCCAACAAGCAGAGCTTTCCTCCCTGGACCCCCCAACCCAAAGACAGCTTCAGTCAGGGAGAGGACTTCAGCTGACTACAGTGAGTACTGAATTACAGGCAGGTGTGCTCAGGCACTAGGACTTCACCTCTTCTGGCTAGGGTGAATCTGCGAAAGGTAAGCTGGACATCAGCCTTTCTTGATGACTGGTTCTCTCCCAACCAATGCACAGAACCATGCAGCAGTCTTACACTGTTACTGGAGACAGAGGGAATACAGCAATGAACTGGGAAGGAGTGAGTTAAATTTTTTTCCACTTAGGACTAAAAAGTCAAGTGATAAACTCATAGCTTAATCTTTGCTCTACCACAAATCCAGTCTCCCAGACACAGTTTTAAAGATCTTTTACCTTTGTAATAAAACAGCGGTTGATTTTCCAGGCATTTGACAAAAAGATATTGCCACCCTCTACCCTCTCTTCAGAAACTAAGTCTTCATTTTCAACAAAAAAGACTCTGACTCTGCCTGTGATAACAAATAGGCTCCTTCTAAAAGATTGCCTCAACTACCAGGTAACAGCTCAGGCCAGGAGAGGCAAGAGTAGTACTCATATAGATTAGGTGTCATAGATTTCTTCTTCCCTTATACTTATTCATGATTGTAGAGTTTTTCCTGTATTAATCCCAAATCTGTACAGCTTTTAATTTGAACTTTGCCAGCAAAAAAAAAAAAAAAAAAAAAAAAAGACAGCACATCAGAAAAAGAGAATAAAAGACAAAAGCAAGTAATCAGCTTCCTTAAAAAATAAAAAAATAGAACTGAGGCAAGCAAGAAATAAAACTGTTTGCTGGATCATGTTATTTAAAAAGTCCTAAGAGAGCAAAAACTGTTAATTTGGCAGCAAATTTCAGTGAATCTGAATAGTAAATAAGCTTTAGATAACACTAATTATGAAGATGCTTTGAATACTACTGCTGCAGCTGCCAAAACACCTTCTATAGCTCTATTCTGTGACAATATTTTTATCAAGCAATTTAAATTAATAGCATCATTTCAACAGGCTGACTTCAATGTTCATGTGGCTATATTTAAACAGATTTTGTCAAGCTTCATTTCTATAGCAAGTCAAGAATACTACAGACTTCAGAGTGAAAAAAATGAATGCATAACAAAAAACATAATCATAGTAGAAAAGAAAGACTTTTTTATTAAAAGACACTTGGTCAACAAAGATTCACCGAGACACGAGCACACAGGCATATTTTTGTAATTCTTGGCCTAAAGGATATCTGCCAGGTTAAAATATTCTAACAGAATCCACGTGAAACAGAAAAGTCATTGCAAAAAGCCATCTGGGCAGCTGGGGCCAATTCTATATTCCATGCACCCGGAGGTTAAATTACCTCTTTATGTCGGTGCTTATCAGCAAAGCATGTGTGCAAATCTGTACTTAGAATTTAATGCCCTCTTGTTATATAGAATAGTAACATCTATCATTTCTTCCAGTGTTCTTTTTCTTGACATGTACCAGATGATTCAGAAATTACATATATTGAGAATGATGAAAGTGAATTCCAAGTTCTTCCTGTCTCAACAGTATTTCAGCAGCTACAGGGAGGTCTGACTTCCTTTGTGCATAAGGTTTGAAGGTTTTAGATTTGATATTTTTAAATAATAAAACATAATTTCCGAAGTTGAAAGTGATACAGCAGCATTTTTCAAAAAATGAATGAAACATCAAAAGTTATATATTACTGACACTAATTTGCTCCTGTAATTTCTTCCGCTAAGCAGTTACTTGCATCAAAACACATTGGAATACCTCAGCGGCCTCTACAATTTACTGCATGGGCTCCTACCATGGTCTAAAGAGAACACTCTCATCCTACAAGGCTCCAGAATAATGGCAGCACATCCATCTTTCGCCAGTCATCCCTGGATATTTCAAAATCTGTGGACTGACATTGTAATTCCTAATTAGCTCTGACAAGGGTAAATGTTCATAGTTTTTTAATATCCTACAATAAGATTGGATTTTGACTAACAATAGACCTGATGTAAAGACCAGTTCAAACACAATGATGTTTTTAGTAGACTGATACTTGATTTGGGTAAATTTTTCACTTGCTATGAAATTGCTGTGCCCACTGAGTTGTTATCTACAGAACTTTAGAAAAGAAGGGACAGGGAAGCTTTCAAAATGTTCTTCCTCTGCTTTTATAGGCTTCTTCTTCAATTTTCCTCGTTGTCATAGTTTAACCCTGGCTAGCAACTAAGTACCACACAGCTGCTCACTTACTCACCCACTGATGGGATGGGGGAGAAAATCAGAAGGGTAAAAGTGAGAAACTCATGAGTTGAGATAAAGTCAGTTTGATAGGTAAAGCAAAAGCCCTGTGTGCAAGTAAATCAAAAGAAGGAATTAATTCACTCCTTTGTGTTGGCAGGCAGGCGTTCAGCCACCTCCAGGAAAGCCGGGCTCCATCATGTGCAATGGTTACTTGGGAGGACAAACACCATCACTCCGAATGTTCCCCTTCCCTTTTTCTTCTCCCAGCTTTATTTGCTGAGCATGACATCATATGGTCTGGAATATCCCTTTGGTCAGTTGGGATCAGCTATCCCAGCTGTGTCCCCTCCCACTTTCTTGTGCACCCCCAGCCTCCTCGCTGGTGGGGTGGTATGAGAAGCAAAAAAGGCCTTGACTCTGAGTAAGCCCTGCTCAGCAGTAATGAAATTATCTCTGCATTATCAATATCATTTTCAGCACAAATACAAAACATAACCCCGCATTAGCTACTATGAAGAAAATTAACTCTATCCCAGCCAAAACCAGCACACTTGTTTGCTCTAAGCAAAGACAGTATTAAAATCAAGCTTCTCAAAACATTCTTTATTATACTTAAACAAAACATAATTTCTGGAATGTAAATTCATGGCATATTGCGGAGCTAGTTATTTAACCACATTTTATTAATTATTGTGAGACAGCTAACCAAGGGCAGAAAGCAGGAAACAGAACTTTCCAGGCTTAACTTTGAAGATTTTTTTTATCCTAATATTATACAAAACAAATTAGTTTCATTCTAACAGAAACAGAAATAGACTCTTGACTATAGCAACCTCATTGTGCTGTGCTTTCAGGGAAGCTTGTCAGCAGCTGTCTAATCAACTCTGATCTTGCTTCCCACTGAAACATCAAAGATGCTTTTTGTGGCTTACCATAAAAATAAGTGTCAGATTCCAGCATGGGTTCTTTTGGTTGTCTTCTGGGGCCAACAAACTGCAGAAATGCTGTCTGTGGAAGTGCTAGAAGAGATCCAAACAGTTTCTGCAATTTCTGTTCACCCTGTTTCAACAACTTATCTTTGCCCCTCTTGTTTCTCTTACCAAAGTTGTACCATTTAGCCTTTTACACAGGCAAATTTATCTCAAAACATGGATAGTGGCTTGAGTGACAAACTTGAGAAGTTTAATATTAGCCATCAACAGCAAAAGTCCACCTTTGTTTCTACATACACTAGTCCAGATCTTCAACAGACCTCCAACAATGCAATCGCTTTATGGATTTTGTGTCAAATTCTGTACTCAGTTAATCTGATCATGTTCACAAAGTTAATTCATCAACATTACAGAGTAAGTTTTGCTCTGATGAGAACAGAATACTTTCCACAAGAAAACACCATTTTTAGAATTTTTGAAAGTCTCACAGCTTCCTTGGGTGTCTCTTAAGCAAAGAATAATTTTACTCTTACACTTGATTTAGGCAATAGTCCCAGTCCCTACTGTTGACATTCAATTCAGCCCTCCAAGAATATTAGAAACCTACTTTAGCTACAGGAGAATCACATCTCTGTTGAAAGGTCTATTTGCAAATAATTATCTAGGATGTGACTTGCCCTCTCTGAAGGCACCATGAAGACATCAAGGCCCATTACCTGTGTGCAGAACATTTAGAACAATACTAACTTAATACCATTAGCTTGTTCTCTCAAGTGATAGGAAAGCTCTCAACATCATAGAAAATCAAAAGTTTTTTAAAAAGATTAGTAGTATGTGTACTTCAAAGACCTGCTCCAACTTGTTAAAGGACAGTAAAAAGGAATTTAAGAAGGGATCATCCCTTTTATTTTTTTCCTGTGAATTTATGTGTAATCAATTTATTATTGTGGTATAATTGTCACTTGGATGGAAGAATCATACTCTGTGTTAGGCAAATGAAATATTTTATATTATATATTTTTGTGCTAATTTGTTGAAAAAGTAGTGACTGGCACTTGGCTGGTATTTGGTGAGTTGTGACAGTGACATACAAATATGAGTGCATTTTTCACTTGAGTTTGCCAAGTTCATCTACATTCTTATAAAATATTTTAAAATTAAGATCCAACGTAAATGGCACAGATTTTAGGTACTAGTGAGCAGAAAGATCTTTAAATAGACAGAATTCACACATAAATTACACAGGCTAGTCAGTGCTAGTTTCAGTAGGTTAAAAGTCATTACGCCTTTTTGGTACAGCGATCATCTTAGATAACGTGATCCAAATAATCATGATGCCCCAAAAATGCAGATACTCTGAGGGATCCTATGAATAAGTGTTCCCATAAGAAAGCCTTCATTGAAACTGATCTTGCACTTCAGTGAGGGAGCAGTTTCACACACTTCCTCTATCCCAGAGAGGATGGCTGTGAGCTGGGCCCAGTGCCATGGGGTGCTCTCCAGCATGCCTGCCTGGAACACCGCAGGCATAACTGACGGTCCAGGAGGCCCCCCACTCAGCCTGCTATCCTGAGCTAGAAACCTTGTGATGATTTTCTGAGGTAGGCAAGAAAAATGGCTGGCTAGCACAGGATTCTGTGTGTCCTTGTTGGGCCAGATCCCCCAAGGACTGATATGGCAATGACTAATTCCCAGGCACCAATAATTATGTCTTGCATATGCATACCATGCTTGCCAGGAATTAAACAAAACAAAGCTTGTGCATCTCACCATCAGGCAAGATAATAAGGCAAAATGCAAAGGGAAGAAAGGAGTCTTCTTGTGTACCCTTCACAATATTTCTTCCTATGTTTTCTAATAGTTTTTGGTGCCTGGGGTTCCAAAGTACTGCTGAAACTAGAACAATTACATTGTATGAAGCTACTGCAGTTAGTTTCATTATTTCTGATTATCAAAAAGAACAACTTTAATCTTATAACATCTACTGCATGTTGAAGAAAAATCTAGGGCACAAGAATATTCAGAATAAGCTTAAGCTATGAGGCAATGACAGTTTCTTCTTCATCTGTGAAAGAGGATTTCTTTTCATCTGTCCAAGATGATACCCTACTGTTCAGCTTTAAAATTCAACAGCTTTTTCTTCCCAAAAAAGAATAAAACTCTCAAATCCTTCCCTTAAATATTAACTAGTAAGCAGACTGTCTTAAGGTTCTCTGAATCATCTCCTGGGAGATGCCATGTCTTCCTAAGCTACACTGTTTCCAGATATATTTGCCAAGCGAAAGGGGAACTGGCATCCGCACATAGTAGTGGTATTTCCTCCAGATTTATCACAGCACTGGTAAATGTTATCACTTTGCTCAAGCCAATATATTGCAATTTAAACATTTCAAACCTTTAAAAAATTAAAACTAGCTAATTTTTGAAGATGCTGAAATTTTACTTATTTCCTTAAACTAGTTAGAAATACATTCTATAAATCTCTCTTCTATATGTCTCATATTCATGCCTCTTATATTAAAGCCATCACTATATCACCTCTTTACTGAACAAAATTATCTGTTGTAGACCATATGAACAAGGACCCTAATTCTGCTGTACTTTGTATGAACGATTTTTCTTCCTCTTCCAGCCAATACCATCTTCCTTTCATGATTCTTGCCTGTTAGTGACACCAAAATCATATGCAACACAGAGATAAATTGTCCTCGATGACTGCAATTACAGATTTTAGAGCAATCAGAAGTCAAATCTAAATGTTTCTTTTCAGTGTGAAAAAAATAGGCTTAAGGAATGCTGATTATGAATATGTTACTGTTTTAAATTGGGCATGTGGAGAACTGCACCAATTTATCCTTCATCTCTCCTTATTCATGGAAATCACCATCAATTTTAAACATGAAACTATTGATACGGTTTGAGTTTAACTCTATACTGGAGCAAAAAGATGCTATTCAGCTTGACAAAATTTCTTCTATTTTTATATTAAGGGATATGATTTCTTTTTTTAAATTCAGATAGTTTTTTGCTTTAATAGTGCTTAGACTTTGCCTTGCAAGTACTATCAAATTCTTTAAAAGACAGAATTAGCACACTTCAAGGATTAAGTCTGAATTTAAATATTTATCACTTCTCTTAAAAGTGACACACTTTCAAAAATACTATCAGTAAAATTCCACATATGGCCACAAAGCCAGCATCACTTTCTATGCATGATTACTTACATCGTGAGAATTTTCAGACCTAATTTGAAAGAATCCATGAGAAAATCTAGAAACATGTTTCTCCACGTACAGCTTTTAGGAACCAGTTTAGGGAATTTCAGAAATGTGTAATCATACAGGAAACCTGTCTTTAAAAAACTTAGGAAATCTGATTGACCTTGGGAACTATATATTTCTATCTGACTGTAAACTCCATTTTGAATGTGGCTTGTGATTCTTTTAAGGACTTAAATTTCAGAGGATAGTGTTATGTGGCTAATGTATCACTGTTGTTACCATGCATCACTAACCTGGTTAGTGGTTAACCATGAGAACTGCCATTCCAAAAAAGCATCTTTTATGGTGGCCTGGCTCAAAGTAATATAACCAATTTTCACTTTGAGTAACTAGATTTGAGACTGAAAAATTCTCAAGTGAGAGGAAATAGGAATCATTGCTCTAGTCTTTAAAAATGAAGATACTGAAGAACATCACAAAACCGGAGTTTTAGGAAAGTATGTAATACATTTACAATGGATTTTGACAACCACTACTGCCAGGATCTTTAAAGTGCCTTGACTGGGCAATAGCTGGAACTGCATCACAGAGGACAGGACAGGATCCTGTCCAGAGTAACCTGGGCAAGCTTCAGAAGTGGGCCCATATGAAACTCATGAGGTTCAACAAGGCTGTGAACAAAGTCTTGCACCTGGGTCGGGGCAATCCCTGGTATCAATACAGGCTGCGGGATGAAGGGATTGAGAGCAGCCCTGTGAAGAAGGACTTGAGGATACGAGGGCATGAAAAGCTGGATGTGAGCCAGTAATGTGCACTTGCAGCCCAGAAGGCCAACTGTATCCTGGGCTGCATCAAAAGAAGCATGGCCAGCAGGTCGAGGGAGGGGATTCCGCCCCTCTAGTCCATTCTTGTGAGACCTCACCTCCAGTACTGCACACAGCTCTGGAGTCCTCGGCACAAGAAAGACATGGACCTGCTGGAGTGAGTCCAGAAGAGGGCCATAAAAATGGTCAGGGGGATGGAAAACATCTCCTGTGAGGACAGGCTGAGAGATTTGGGGTTGTTCAGGCTGGAGAAGAGAGGACTCCAGAGAGACCTTAGTATGGCCTTTCAAAACCTAAAAAGAGCCTATGAGAAAGATACTGAAAGAATTTTTAGTAGGGCCTGAAGCAGTAGGATAAGGGGTCATGGTTTTAAGCTAAAAGAGGATAGATTCAGACTGGATATAAGGAAGAAATTTTTTATGGTGAGGGTAGTGAGACATTGGAACATGTTGCCGAGAGCGATGGTAGAAGCCCCATCCCTGGAAACATTCAAGGTCAGGCTGGACAGGGCTCTGAGGAACCTCTTCTAGTTGAAGATGTCCCTGCTCACTTCAGGAGGGTTGGACTAGGTGACCTTGAAAGGTCCCTTCCAACCCAAACCATGCTATGATTCTATGAAACCGGGTAACATACAGAGCTACAGCTCCCCAGAGCAAGCTTCATTGTGCACACGTACAGCAAACAGGGACCCAAAGCCATCAGTCTGGTAAGTGCTGGAAAGGGAAGCTCAGCTGCTCTGCGGGAAACCTTTGAGATGGCCTATAATCACTTTGCACGGTATACACACTAGTCACCCCAGGAGGGCTCATGGAAAAAGCATGTCTGAGGATTTGGCAAATCACTGTGTTTCCTTAATTAATGTAAAATTGCCTAGAGAGGTAAATAATAATGTGATATGGTATATTATTGAAATGGTTACTAGATCTCCGTCACAGTTTTTCAGGGAGGGAGAAGGTTCTAAATTCATGGGAAATAGTGACAGACTATAAGAAAGGTAAAATGAATACACAAAGAGTTGCTCCTGGGGGCCTACAAGAAAGCTGTGGAAGGACTTTTCATAAGGGCGATTAATGACAAAACAAGGGGAAATGTGTTTAAGCTGAAAGAGGGGAGGTTTAGATTAGATATTAGGAAGAACTTCTTCACTGTGAGGGTGGTCAGACACTGGAACAGGTTGCCCAGAGAAGCTGTGGATGCCCCCTCCCTGAAGTGTTTAAGGGCATGTTGGATGAGGCTTTGAGCAACCTGGTCTAGTGGAAGGTGTCCCTGCTGATGGCAGGGGGGTTGGAACTAGATGATTTTTAAGGTCCCTTCCAATCCTAACCATTCTATGCTTCTATGATCACAGAAAAGGACTGGGTGACTTCTTCACGGGGCACTTCAGGACGATTCAGGGTGAGGGTGAGCCTGCCACACTTCACACTGCAGAGAGGCTTGCAAGCTGAAAGCAGTGGAGCTAAGAGCCATGAAGTCGTATGTACTGAATCTGTTGTCATTTACTATCAACTGTTAGGAGCATATCATTAATGTCTATATTTTCCAGTTTTATTACTGGTATTCCATAGATTATATATTCTCCTAGCCAATATCAGTGGTTTTGTAAGGACTGATAAATGTCTGCACTGTACCTTGGATACTTATCATACTATGAAAATACTAAGTACTAGTACTAATATAAAAGCAGGGGAGCATAACATGTTATTTTAAAATTATTTTTCCCTGAAAAACCTAAGTCCAGGAAAAGACTTTGTAAGCACAGTTCTATATGTGATAGCAGTCATAATAAAAGGAAATAAAAAATTTGACAGCCCTAAAGTTAATAATTTACTTTTGAGACTGTTTCAACAGAAAACAAATAAAGACGTGAGAAGAAAGATAGAGTTCCTTTAAGACTTTTTTCAGAACATTTCCTAGAAAACTATACAGTCCATTTGAGGAGTAAACCAAGTACATATAAAGATTGAGTAGTGGCAAAGATAATACCATTCTGATAAGTTCCTTCTTCTCCCTTGGGAAAAAAAAAAATCAAGCTGGTGATTCTTTATTCTTCAGATGACAACAGCTCCTTCTGTTACTATCCCTGCAGTGCTCTTATGTACTTCTGTGCAACCTCCTCAGTGAATTTTACAAATCTGTTTCTGAGCCAGTTGTGAAGGTAAGTTCCTGTCCTCTTCTTGCCTTCTATTACGTTAGTAACTGAGCTATGGGGTAAAAGAGAGGCTTGTAGAGCAAGAGCAGAGAGCTTGTTTCAATGGAGGAATTGTTTGGTTTTTTTGTTTTTTTTTTTCTATCTGGTTGCACTGTGCATCACTCATTTGTATATTCTGTTATCACTGTTGTTATAATTTTAATTTTATTTTAATTAGTAAATAGTTTTTGTTTCAACCCATCTATCTAGTAGCAGTAAGAGAAATGGAAGTCACAAAGAAAAACTTCAAATGAGGACCAAGCTGAAGGTTTATATCCACTGAGACTGAGAAAGAATGTCAGAAAATGTGATTTATCTGACAGAAATTTATTTTTCAGGGAAATCTTAGAAATGTTGACAGAATTTCAGTTAAAAGATATAATAAAGACAGATTTGACCAGACTGTGTTAAAACAAAACTGTTTTAACTGTTTAACTGATAAGCATTAATTATGTGGCCTCTAACTTGGTCGGTGCTGATTGGAACGCTGGTTTCTGTGGTCTCAAAGGTGCTTTTAGAGCTGTGGTCTGTTTCACCTCACTTGCCGTACATGCTGTGTGCCACTGTTTACAGGTGGTTCACCACCTCTAGGCGCTGGATTGGAATGAGGGATGCTGTTTTGCTGACTAAGGCTTTTTGTCATGCTGTGCTGTGGGGTGCACAAAATACAGACATACTATTGCACAGTCAGTAATAGACATTTGTATTTTGACCCTGACAGCTGCCTGTACCACAGAATCCATTCCAATGCAGCTTATTCCTTAGAAATAGGTAGGATTTCAGTGTTTATCTGTGTCATCTGCCATAAAGAGCCCAGGTTCTTCCAGTGAGTTGCCCTCCTACTCATCGCATGTAAAGGAATCCATGACTTTAAACAATCTTAAAGCAGCACTTCAACTGAACTGTACTGAGGTTAACATGTCCTTTGATAGGGAAGTTACTGCAGTAATTTCTTCCAGTCACAAAATTTGTTTCTCATTCCTTTGTCAAAGTAAGAAGTGGTAAGACATTTGCACAGTGACTGGAAGACAGTAGGGTTATTCAATTTTATAATTTTCACCATTTCTAAAATCCAGGAAAAGCGAACATGGTTTGACTATACCCCCTTATTTATTATATAGAAAAATAACTTGCGGGCTGGCTCGCAACAGAAGACAGAACATTAATAACTTTTAGCTTTTCTGGTTATTACAATAAGCAATTACAATGTCTGGGATTTTTTTTTTTTTACTTAAAGGACAAAGCACTAGTTTTGCTGTGCTCATAACTCATAAGAGCTCCCTAAACATATATAGCCTTTGTTGTGATACTTTTAAAAATCTGTATTATGATAAATGCAAGCAACTTAATTTGTCAAATGCATATATCTACTATCCTGGTTTTGCTACTATAGAGTTAACTTTCTTGTTAGTAGTTAGAATAACTGTGGTTTAGTTTCAGTGTAAGAATTGTTATGAGAGGAATGTTGATAAAACATTCCAACACACATCTCTGTTTAGTTTCCAATTTGAATGGATAGGAAATGCAGTGAGATTTGCAAGGGTATAAAAGCTGATTAATCTTTTCATTTTTTTTTCTCTGACATTAATGAAGATAAAAACATTAATGAATCCATTTGCAAGTAAATGTCTTAATTTTTCCAAGGAATCTGTCAAGAAAAAATAAACATCTATTTTAACCAAATTACTGGACAACAATTTAATTTTAATAAAATAATTTTATTTAGTAGTGATTTTTTCTTATAAAGCAAGTTTTACTTTTTTTTTATTGTTTAGAAGATTCAATACAAGTTTGTTATATGAAAAAAAGGAATAAAAATACAGATGATTGCACCAAAATCTCTCTTTTAGGAGGCTAGGGTGCAGTTTTAATGACTTGGACCGAAAAAAAAAAAATACCTCACTATTTTTACTTCATAAAAGTGTGCACCATTACAGATAGGAATGTGTTGCAGTTGGACAGTCAGGGTACTAGCAGAAGGATATCCTGCCAGAGGTCTGCACTAGTGCTTAGAAGGAAGCTTGGGATTGCTGTATTCTATTGGGTTTGCATGGCAAGGTTTTGGTA
>NW_010299972.1:0-7183 GCF_000700745.2 Antrostomus carolinensis | reverse complement strand
CACCTTTCTGTGATTCTATGAAATGTTTGCCTAGTGCAGTGTGCTAGAACGATGGTGCAAGTTGTCGTAGTGAGGTTCACTGTCTCTCTTCTGTGGCTTTAGCTTAATGACAGGAAGTGGCTATCGTATCCTGGAGAATCCAAGTATCGGTCTTCAGAAGTACCGGGCTGCACGGGAGGCTGTGACGTGTCTGCTTGCTACAGCTCTGATTCACCATGACCACATGTTCAGTGAGTCCCTGCTCTTTTTCCTTCTTCCCGAAGCCATTCCTAGTTACATTCCCTGACCTCTTTCTTCTTCCTCACGTGTGAAAGATGCCACTCTGAAGATCACGCAGATGCTGCAGCACTTTGAACACGTAGCCCCGGTGTTTGCTCAGGCTGTGAGCCTCTGGGCTACAGAGCATGGTCTGAAAAGCCTGGTGGGCGAATTGCTAAGGTGAGAAAAATGCCCCGAGCTTGTCCTTCTCTCCCTAGCAACTTGAGGCACACTATTCCTTGTTTCCTCTTTCTGTGCAGGGAAATTGGACAGAAATGCCCACAGGATCTGGCTCGTGATGCTTCTGGATTCAGGGGTTATGCTGCCTTTATAACTGAACTGGCTGAGCAGATTCCAGCTCTGGTGCTGTCCAACATGAGCGTTCTCCTGCCTTACTTGGATGGAGAGGTACATTTCCACAATATTACTTGTCTGGAGAAGTCAGGTGGTGGCGATGCTGTGGTCCAATGTTTCTGTCTGAAAACAGAACCTCTTTCACAGAGGTCAGATAGCCAAAACCTGACCTTTGGAATAGGTTCTGCCCTTACCTAAATGATACAAAGGAAACATGACATCTGCTGTCTGGTTGTCACTCGAAACATGACATCTGCTGTCTGGTTGTCACTCCCAGCTATCAGAGAACAGGAGACCGCTTACTGCTCTGAGATCCCAGCTGTTAGCCCTTGTTCTTCAGCACTTAATGAGTTTGTCACTCTGTTTCCTTTTCTTAAACTTCCCTCACAAGCTGTAAGTGTTTCCCATATCAGTTCTTGGCTTCTGTGGACCTAGCTGGATGGCAGGTTTGGATTACTCTGTCTTGCAGGAACAGCCATGCTCCTCCAAGGTTAATACAAAGTCCATAACCGAGAAATTCACTTAAGGCTGGAGCCTGGGACTTGGATCGCCCAGAGTTTGGGCCATCCTTCCCCTTGGCATATCAGGTCATGTCTCTTTGTCTGTTTCTGGTTCAACAACTCTTGTTTTTGCAGAATTACATGATGCGAAATGCCATTTTGGCGGCTATGGCGGAAGTGCTGGTGCAGGTACTGAACGGTGACCAGCTGGAGGAAGCTGCCCGTGGTACTCGGGACAAGTTCCTGAACATGCTGCAGGCCCATGCCTGTGACATCCACAGTTTTGTGCGCAGCCGCGTGCTGCAGCTTTTCACTCGAATTGTCCAGTGCAAGGTAAGCCCGTGCTGGGGAAACAGCCTTGCTGCAGTCATCCCTTCCTCTCTTGTGCTTTCTAAGGGAGCTTCTGTCTCCCTGCTCTTTGTTTGCAGAGGCTGATGTTTAACCGAGGAACGTATTGTCCCTGTGTATGTACTGTGGTGTCTGCAATTCCTTTTTCCCAAGAGACCAAAGATCCTAGGGATAGCTGAACTGGGGAACAGAAATTTAATGCTGCTCTTTATTCCTGGGACAGACTAGAAGGAAAAGCATAATATGCAACCTCTTTTTGAACACTGGTATGGGAAAACATCTCTCTTGCTGGATATATTAAGACTGGACCCAACAGGACCCTGAATAACCTAATCTAAGTCCTTGCTTTCAACAGAGGTTGGACCAGATGATGTCTTCAGACCTCAACTTTTTAATAATCTATAATCTGTGCCTTTTAGGACATTAATATGTCTGCGGTAAAATAACTTCTCATGAGTCTCTGGACCTTCTTGATAACTTGGTGTATCCTCTCATTGTGTGCTAGGCCCTGCCTTTGACTCACTTTCAGTCTGTGGTATCGCTGGCTGTTGGGCGTCTCAAAGACAAATCTGTGGTAGTAGTTAAAAACGCGATCCAGCTCCTGGCTGCATTTTTGTCCAACAGTCCCTTCTTCTGCAAGGTAATTCCAGCTAGTCTGATGGATATGTTAGATGTCTGTTTGCAGGCTAACACCTGCAGTGTGCCATAGCCAGGGCAGCAGCCTTTCTGTGTCTTGTGGGAGGGACAGCATAGGTTTTGACTCTGCAGGTGGGAGCTTTCTGTTTTTCCCAGACTCAGGTCTTGCTTCCTCTGGCTCTTCCCTCGCTTGGTGTAATTGGTAGGTGTACTGAAGGCCAGGGGAAATGTGTTTGACTGTGGAAAAACCTGCAGCAGTTTGATTTGAATCCGCTGTGGGGTTTCTTTCCTTAGGATCAGAATTAGTCTTTTAGAACATTCTGCGCAGAGCTGCAGCTCCTTGTGTTTAGCCACATCTTCCCCTGAGCTTCTGAACCTCAAACTGGCAATTTACAGCAGTTCCCATTCTAGGATGATGGCCAGAGTCTACTATTCTAGTTTCCAAAATGGGGTTATCTGAGGGAATTGACAACTTAAAGCAGGGAGTGGAAGAGAAAAGAGAATTCTAGCATTTCAGAAAAAGGAAGATAAGTAAGTATTTCTTCTTCTCTTCCTGGCATCTTCAGTTAAGCTGTGCTGACTTGGCTGAGCCACTGAAGAAAGAGGTGCAGAAGCTGCAGGAAATGAGGGACCGTGTCAGATCAACAGCAGGTAATTTCCCTTCTTCCTCTTTCCCCTTCCCAGGCCATACCTGGGCTTATTTTGCCTTATCTTAAATTTGCTCCCAGGTTGTGGTGGCTAGTGTCTCATGTCTCACCCGTGTGAGACAGTGAGGCGAGATAACTAGGATTAAACTCACAACAGTTTTTCATACAGTGGTGTTATAAAAGGACCATGTGAGCGTCCATATCTAGACCAACAGTCCGTTTAGCTAAATATCCTATGTTCAGGGTAAGAACTGAAAATACCTATGGACACCCTCCCAGATTTCCATTTCCATTCAAGGATTGCTTGAGACGTAATTTTGGACAGATATTAATTTGAACTTGGTTAGCCTTGGACTTGGTGCTGCCAACAAAACAATAAATAGCAAATAATGGTTCTCTCTTACCTGTCATTTTTTTAACCTCACTGTTTTTTTGGGGTTTTTTTTATGCCAAAGAGTTTTTGTCTGTTTGTACTGTGGTCTGGGTGGGATCAGCAATGGGAATAATGTCTGTCTGTGGGAGGAACAGACACTATTCTGGGAAGAACTCCCCATTTAGGGTGTCATTTTAGTCTCTATATTCTTCATTTCCTCTGTGGGTTTGGTTTTGTTTTGTTTTTGTAGCTCCAGCGATTACCCGAGAGGAAGAGTGGGAAGCGATGCTGCCAGAAGTTAGGGATGCCACACAGCAGCTCTTCCAGCCACTGCAGGAAGGGGAAGAGGAGGTGCTGGAACTTGAGGAAACAGCGGAGAGTACCTCGGAGCAAATCACTGGGCTGCTGAGGAAGCTGAACTACAAGTAAGAAAGCTCTGTGGTTTGAGAGAGTGTTTATCCCAAGGGATGTTTTGCTCCCTAGTTCTCTGGTCGAGAAAGGTTTGAGCTCCAGGGTAGAGGGATGATTTCCAGTAACATTACTCTGTAGGAAGAGATTGACAGGGGCACCCACCACAAGGTTCTGGCAGGAGCTGTTTTCCCAGGTGTTCAGGGCAAAGTTGGATGGTTTCTCTTCTGTTCTGCTCTCATGGGTTGCTGATGTTCTTCTTGGGCAATGTCATTGTCCAGGAGCGCAGCCCGCCTCACGCAGAAGGCCCTGTGTCACTTCCAGGGGAAGGAGCCCTTTAGTGGCCCTGTGGAGGAAAACGAGGAGGCAACGATCCTGGCTGTTCTAAAGAGACTTTACACAGGTAACTATTTCAGATCACTTTGTTTCTTCCCTAAGTCCAAGCTGATGCGAGAGCTAGACCAAAACCCTCTGGAATGCCCTGGCCCTCCTTCTGACCCATGAGGCTCAGTCTGTATGTACTTGACAACTCATAGAGCTGCACCATCTCTGGATCATTTGCTCATCTAGTGGCCTAGCATTTTTGCTGGATCACAGTAGTTGGAATAGCTCCATGTTCCCACTAGAGGTGCATTTCTGATGCTTTAACTCATCTGACATCTGCTGAGGAGAGTGAAGCCAGTGTTCTCTGCTCACGCTGTCCTGTCCTGTCTGAATTTGTCAGGAGTTCTGCTTCCTGAACAGGTGGTGGCACATAACGTTTACTTGTAGCAGCCTTGACCAAGTATCCGATTCAAGCAAAGTCTTGCTTATCTGGGGCTCAAGCCTCTGAGCATATTTTTAAGACTTCACATGCTTTATCTCTGGTGTTTCTTTCAGAATAAGGTTTCCTAGCCAATCCTCTTGAGCTCATTTCTATCAAAAGGCTACCGTCTAAATAATTTAATCTTCTTAACTTTGTCAACTCCCCAGGACTGCACAAACTTTGCTGGAGAGTAGGCGTGTTTGCCTTCTTCCTACTCTGCCCTGATTCCCTTTTAGGACCTCATCCATCTTTGGAGAGCTGTCAAGTTCAGATTAACCCCTTCAGCATTTTAATGGAATTTACCCTAACTGGACTATGCCTTTCTCCACCCCTGTATTAAGTTGTCATTTCTGTGGTGCATCGTATTGTAGTACTGGAACTTGCTCTACAACCTGTTGAGATGTTGTCTTTGTAGCTAAGTCTGATAGCAGAATTTGTTTTTTTGTGGAAGTCTGGCTCTTGCAAAGTGTCACTATGGGGTGGAGAGAGAAGGGTTGAAATCCCCTGAACTGTGTCTGTTTCTCTTGTACCTTCCATACTGCTCACAGACAAGTGTTTGTGCTGTGCAGATTCATGCCCAGGTGAGAACAGTGAGAATTCTCCACATGGCAACGAAACTGAAGAAGTTGTACCGGAAGAGCAGCCTCAAACAGAGCTGGTCAAACAGGAGATGTTGGTGCAATACCTGCAGGATGCTTATAACTTCTCATTGAAAATCATAGAAGCCCTGAGCCTGGTCAGCAAGCTGATGTATGAAAACTGTGTCTCAGGTGTGTGAAAAAGCCATGGGCCCCTATGTCCCCCATTCAGGGTTTCCAGATCTTTCCCCTTGCTGAAGAGGAGATGTGGGAGTGGTGGAGCTCCAGAGGAAGGGGAAAAAGTTGGAGGAGCTGCTCTTCACTGAGCAGATGTCACAGGCACTTCCAGGATATTGGAACAGCAAGCAACATCTAAATGGGTGTCATGAAGAGGTTGTGTTAGGGCATGAACGGGCTTTTTAGGAATCAAATTTTTAAACATCAAGGTTGAAAATATTTTTAAAAGTCAGGTGACCAAAATGACTTAATTTACAGACCCTCCCCCCGTCCTGTGGGAGGGGATGGATGTTCATCTCAGCCAAGGTTCTCCTAGAGTAAGCATGGCCAGTGAAGCTGGGTTCTGTTACCTGCTCAGTGCCCTGATGCAGCTTCAGGTGTTACGCTGGCCACAAGAGGGGAACCGAGCAGCTTCTCTGTCTGCCTTGCTTTTCCTTCAGCTTTATTCTTTAGCTAAAAGTGATCCTGATCTGTGGCCTGCTCCTCTTCACTGCTGCAGTGAAAGGTGGTGATGAGTAGGCCTCAAAGTTAATTCAGCTGTTCATATTTAATGTTATAATTACTGTAACCAGTTGGACTTTTCTTTTTAAGTGCTTATCCTGAATTAGCTCCTTCCTCTCCCATCCTCCCTGGCACATCCACTTGCCATCCGCTTGCATGGTTCTGGGCTACAGATGGGTCTGGGCACTACAGCACCTTAGCTTCAGGCAGACACTTCTGAGGCTTCAGCTGTATTGAGAACTCCTGTGTTACCCATAATAAGCACGTGGGCTTCCCCAGCAAGGTTTGGATGTCATGAGCTGTCTGTGCACACAAAAATGAACTCCTGAGTTCAGTGTCTTTACAGATCATTTGAAGGCTGAGAGGGTGCTTCTCACCCTCACTTGATACTTAAACACCTGGGTGTAATTTTTTGATGGTTATGCAGATTTTACCAACTCTGCACCTCCCTGTTTCCCTATGCTGTAGTGTAAGGAAGGCAAGTTGGGTGTCTGGACAGCTGAGACATCTTGAGACACTGTCTCCATTTGGAGACCGTAGGCTGCTGGGTGAGAGGGTGCTGGCAAGGAATGTGTGTGCTCAGATTTAGGTTTTTTTTCATTCAAGATTTAAAATTAATTAAGACTTAATTTTATTTTTTTCTGTTGCAAATACATATCTTCTGCTGTGACTGGGGGAAGGGGAAGCATACCAGCTTGTCTGGTAGGGGATCTTTATTCAGATTTATAAGTTGGGGCTTATGCTAGTGTAAGCTCCTACTTAACCAGAGGTCAGACTCTATGAACTGTTCATTGTACAGTCCCTCTAATCGTTACTGTGGCTCTCTCGTGAATGCTCTCCAGCTTAATGTTTTTTCTTGTCTTACAAGCAGAAGACTGGGCAGTATATTTCAGGAGTAGTCAAGCTGGAATCAAATACATTATGTCTTACCCCATTTATAAATCAGATAGCTTAGTTCCTCTGGTTACCGCGTCGCACTGGGACTTACATTCAGCTGCTCTGGCTTGCTGCATGCAGGGCTTGCTGTGAGAGCAGCACACCTATGAATTTGTTTTAATGGCCTCTCTAATGAGAATAAGGAAAGAACTGTGCTCTTGTAACTATTCTTCTCTCTGCAGTGGTGCAGGAGGCCATTGAGTTCTTTGTGACAGCCTCGCAGTTTGGTGTGTCCCAGGCAATTCTCGGAGTCCGAAGGATGCTCGCCCTCATATGGTCAAAAGAGCCTGGTATTAAGGAGGCTGTGCTGAGCGCCTACAGACGGCTCTATCTGAGCCCCAGCGGGGATTCGGAGAGGTAGGGGTCTTCCTAATCAGAAGTTGGGGGTTTTTACTTTCTTTTTTTTCTCCCATTTCTTGTTTTGGGGAGCTGTTGGGAATGGGGTATGGACAGAGAGAGAAATCAAAGTTGCCACACTTTGTACTGAGCTGAAACATAAGGTTTGTGTCCGCTAGGAAGGATGCTTTTTCTTTGAGCAGTTACCAACACTTGTGAAGTTCCAAGGTGGTTTATATATATATATGTTTTTATATATATTTTTT
>NW_010299971.1:0-2054 GCF_000700745.2 Antrostomus carolinensis | reverse complement strand
GACCTTGTGGGTGTGTGGGGGTCCGTTGGGGGGGGGTGGAGAGAGGTGGGGGTGGGTCTGTTCAACCAAGGCCCAAGGGCCAGGCCAAGAGGAAATGGGCTGAAGTTGTGGCCAGGGCAGTTGAGATGGGATGTGAGGAAGAATTTCTTTGCTGCAAGGGTTCTGAGGCATTGGAAGGGGTTGCCCAGGGCAGTGGTGGAGTCCCCATCCCTGGAGGGATTGAAGAGTCGTGTAGACACAGTGCTGAGGGACATGGGTTAGTCATAGGGGACTTGTCAGTGTTGGGTTAATGGTTGGACTTGATCTTAAAGGTCTTTTCCAATCGAGGCAGTTCTGGGATTCTGCAGCAGGCTGAGCTCCCTGGCTTTGGGGTTGGGCTGTGGAGACATGAACATCGAGGTGATGCCGACAGAGGACAGGGTGGGCTGCCAGGTCTCTCAAGAGCGGGTGTGAGCTGCAGAGAAGTGCAAACGCTGTGGAAACGCAGTTGTGTGTGTAAAAGCCCCTCTGCCTTGACCAGGTCCCCTGCTTGCTGAAGCTGAAGCACTGTCCAAACGTGGTGTTCGCTGGAGTGGACAGCCCTGAAGATACCACGAGTCACATGTACCAGGAGCTGTTTCACATCGGTGGCTTCGTGGTGTCGGACAACGAGGTGCTGGAAACGGTCACGCTGGGTGAGTCTGGTTCTGGCCTTGGAGATGGCAAACACGCAGCTTTGTCTGCTGGTTTGGTGACACCTTCCAGACACTTGCCATCAGTGTCATCTGCTCCTGCTTTAGTGGGGACAATTCTTCCCCTCTCTTTGGCACCTCAGACCCCATCTTGGAGCGTTTGTAGGTCCGGGTCAGGGCTCTCAGAAACATCTAGAAGTACAGCAAGGGCCACCAAGATGGTTGGGGGTTGGAGCAGGGGTTGTACAAAGGGGTTCAGTCTGGAGAAGGGAGAGCAAAGTGGAGACCTTTTTGCAGTCTTCAGCTCCCTAAAATAGGAAGTGGCAGAGAAAACAGAGCCACACTCCTCCTGGAGATGCACAGTGATGGGACAAGAGGTGATGGGGACAAGTTGCACTTAACCTGTTAGATATTTGGGGGAAAAAATTCACAGCAAGTGTCTTCAAACACCAGGACACGATCCCAGTTTCACAACCCAGGTTGTGAGTCTCCATCCTTGGAGATATTCAAACCTCACCTAGTCAAAGCCCTGAGCTTTGGTCACCTCAGGTGACCCAACTCTGAGCAGGAGTTGGGCCAGTGACCCCCAGACACCCCTTTCCACCCTCATTTACCCTCTGACTCTTGCTGTCTCCCCAGGCCAACTGAAAGAGGTGGTGAAGGTGCTGGAGAAGCTGAACAGAAGCGGGAGGTGGAAGTGGTTCCTTCACTACAAGGAGAGCAAGAAGCTCAGAGAAGACGTCAGGTAACAGCTCTGCGGTGACAGCTCCCTTGTCCCTGCTGTCCTCGTCACCACAGCAAGGACATACTCACCATGGTGGAGTGTGGTGTCCCCTTGTACAGGGACATGGGGTGAGTGAGGTGCCTCTGGTTGAGTTTTGGCCTCTTACAAGATGAATTTGGAGATTTTTTTGTTTAAAGAAGAAATTTTCTTATCAGAGAGAGCGTGTGCTCGAGGCCTGTAACTAATGGTGTCCCCAGGGTTGGTCCTGGGTCTGGTCTTGTTTAACATCTTCATCAATGACCTGGATGTAGGGATAGAGTCCACCCTCAGCAAGTTTGCTGGTGACACGAAGCTGGGAGGAGTGGCTGACACAGCAGAAGGTTGTGCTGCTGCTGTTCAACGAGACCTGGACAGGCTGGAGAGTTGGGTGGAAAGGAACCTGATGAGGTTCAACAAGAGCAAGTGCAGAGTCCTTCACCTGGGGAGGAATAACCCCAGGCACCAGGACAGGTTGGGGGTGACCTGCTGGAGAGGAGCTCTGAGGAAAAGGACCTGGAAGTGCTGGTGGGCAGCAGGTTGGCCATGAGCCAGCAGTGTGTGCTTGTGGCCAGGAAGGCCAATGTTATCCTGGGCGTGGCCAGCAGGTCGAGGGAGGTTCT
>NW_010299970.1:82698-109593 GCF_000700745.2 Antrostomus carolinensis | reverse complement strand
AGTCTGTAGTGTTTCATGGGGTTGTTGTGACTTCAGTGTGGGACTCAGCATTTGGCCTTGTTGAACCTCATACAACTGGCCTAGGCCAATCCATCCAGCCTATCCAGATCCCTTTGTAGAGCCTTCCTGCCCTCATGCAGATCAACACTCCCGCCCAACTTGGTGTCATCTGCAAAATTACTGAGGGTTCACTCCATGCCCTCATCCAGATCATTGATAAATATATTAAACAGGATTGGCCCCAACACAGAACCCTGGGGAACACAACTTGTGACTGACCACCAAACGGATTTCACTCCATTCACCACAACTCTTTGGGCCCAGCCAAACAGCCAGTTTTCTACCCAGCAAAGAATATGCCTGTCCAAGCTGTGAGAAGCCAGTTTCCGTAGGAGAATGCTGTGGGAAATGGTGTCAAAGGCTTTACTAAAGTCCAGGTAGACAGCTTCCACAGCCGTAACCTCATCCACTAAGTGGATCACCTTGTCATAGAAGGAGATCAGGTTAGTAAAGCAGGACCTGCCTTTCATAAACTCATGCTGACTGGGCCTGATTACCTTGTTGTCCTGTATATGCTGTGTGATGGCACTCAAGATGATCTGCTCCATCACCCTCCCCAGCACCAAGGTCAGACTGACAGTCCTGAAGTTCCCTGGGTCCACCTTCCAGCCTTTCTTGTAGATCACATTACCTAACCTGCAATCAACTGAGACCTCCCCAGTTAGCCAAGACTGCTGATAAATGATGGAGAATATCTTGGTGAGCACTTCTGGTAGCTTCCTCAGTACCCTTGGGTGGCCCCATAGACTTGTGTGTATCTAAGTGGTGTAGCAGGTCACTAACCATTGAAGTAACCAAGAACGTAACATGATATGGGATCAGGTGGGTGAGCCTGGCCTCGTGGAGGCAAGCTGAAGGAGCACCTTCTGCAGGAAGGAGGGTTTGACTTTTGTGCCAGCAAAGAGAGTTCGTCAAAGCCATGGTCCAGGGGTTTAACAGGGAGAGCACCAAAGGATTCCTTCTCACACCAACAGGGGGCCCAAAGGGCTCCAGGTAGGGCTTCAGGCATGGATGACCTGCTCATGCAGTCCAGCAGTGTTCAATCTTAGTGCTATACCTGATGCAAGGCAAGAGCTTTTCCAGCTTAGATAAATATATCTCTCTGTTGGTGATCAGCACTTGTTCCTAGGATTATTAGTGCCAGCCCAAAGAAGACTCATGCTGAAAAAGGCAAGAGCCTTGTGTCACACGTTTGGTCTAGGTTCAGATATTTTTTCTTCAAGCTAGAATCTCCAAAGACCCTTTTAAGCATGTACTCGGTAAGACAGCAATAGAGGACATGAAGGCCCGCAGCTTTCCTCAGAGGGTCTTCCGAGAGGAAAGCTATTCTTAAGCTGGGCACTCTCGACAGTGTTATATCTTACTCTGCTAGTTGTGGCAAGAGGGGTTGCATTTCTCTTCTAGTGTAAACAAAAATTGTATGTTGTACAGAAATGGCTTACCCTGGCATCACCAGGTTGAGCTGGTTCATCTGGTTTGAACTCTTTCTACGCTTCAGCATCTCTTTTCACTCTCCAGGGTAGAACAGAAGAGCACTCACAACTATTCGCACCACAGACACCCCCACATGGAAATCAGCACCAGCATGTAGACCAGATTTCTGTTTAAAGAGACTTTTATAATGTCTATCTGCATCATCTTCCATCTGCTTCTCTTACCAACTCAATTACATATGGCATTATGTGCCCTTCCATGCTGTGCTCTGTTCTTTCACCACATCTAGAAAGCAGGGAGAAGATGCAGCATGTCAGTGGCAAGGGAAAGGTTCCTTCAATTCATTAGCCTATATTTTTTTTTTAATTATTGTACACAGCACCTGAGAGGACCTTTGAAATGCAGGGGAAGCTTTGTTTTCATGTATATTGTAATTTTTATGCAGCTTTAACACTTTTTAAGGGCTAAAGATGCTCTTGAAGCGTGGTCATACTACCTCAGCACCCCCACACCCAAAACAAGAAATAAAACAACCCAATGATTCCATGTCCTTTGAAAGGGAAGCAGGTTTGTAATAAGATCACAAAGAAATGGATTCTGAAGTTGAGAGGAGCCAGATGTGGAGAGTTTTTAAAGGGACCAGGCTTTTTAGGAGCATTTGATACTACAAAATGTTGATCCAGTTCCTGCTGCCCTCTATCAGACAAACAGGAGCTCTCTGCTCTCTGGCAGGGACACCATGTGCTTACTCAAAAGATCTACAACAACTGGAGATAGACACATTAAAGAGCTGCGTGACACCAAACTGTGTGAACTTCTGGATTATTTTTTTTTTAAGTGCTTTCCTCTTATACTGCAGCCCTGCCAGAATCTGTAAAATCAGTCAGAGAGACAAATGCACTGTACTGCAATTTCTGCCTTCTTCTCACCCTGTGGCAAGCCCTGTGACACTGGCATGTCCCACATGGTTCTATGGTATGTGTTGGCTGGTCCGTGCAGTGAGGACGATTTGTAGTCTGATCAGTGGAATCGTTTATAACACAAAAGGAAGCATTTGCCAATTTTGTGCTGATAATATTTAATTGCTTTTCAGTAGATGAGTTTTTTCTGGTTGTCTCCAAGTTTAAGATTTTTATGTCTCACACTCAGCTCTTTAGCAACACACTGAGGACTTCACAAGAAATTTTATTTTTATTTTTTTTTTAGCTTCAAGGTAGGAAATCCCCATGAGGAGGTTCACTTGATTATGAACAAAAAATGGAAAAGGAGATACTCAAAACCTGGAAAAATCCCTGATGAGGGAGAATGCTCAAAACTGTTACTGTGCTGCCCTTGTCTCTGTCAGTGGCATGACAGATTTGTGTTTGCTGCACAGAAAATGCAGCAGAATGTAGGTGCCAACATGATGAAATTACCCCAGCCTGGTGATCTTTATCATGACCAGGGTCAGACAGATGCACTTGAATGACTTTGTTCTGTACATGTTCCTCCCTGATGTCCTTCAGTGTTTGCCTTGTGTCAGACTGCACTGGATTATTCTACCTTCTAACGACAATAAAATACAAATAAAATGTATGTTGGAAGTGCCCATCAGCCACGCTGGAGGTGGGGCATTCAGATGGGGCTAATAAAGTCCCAGGGAACTAAGCTGTCTGTTGTTGGCTACAAAAATGAGAGCTGGGATATTTAGCAATAGTGCTGATTTTGAGATTTATTTTTTCTTGCTTTTGGGTTGTGTGTGATATGTCATTGAGGGCTTTCTGTTTGTTTGAAGGCAAATTTCAGCACACTCCTCTGCTGGCTTACAAAAGTATTCAGGACACGTTTCTGGACTTTCCCTTTATTCTGCTTTGTCATTTTCTGTTGGTATATCACAGTACCCATCTGGCATAACACTGCACTTTGAGCTACGAATCTGAATGCTGAACTTGCAGAAGACAATACAGTCTTAGGACTCTTTTTCATTGTAACACTTTTTTATATTGTGTCTGGCCTAAAGGGGAAAGAAGGCAGCCATCGTCAGTCTTGTCTCTCCATTTTTTAATTCAGAAATGAAATGTAATAAATGAAAACGTGTTTCATAAAGAGCACATATGCGACAGAGTGCATTGTGCTTTCTTAAATTAAAAAGAAATATTTGAAACTAAACTTGCCTGTTCTTGTAAATCCATGTTGTCTACCTTCTCTTTGACATTTGAAAGCCATTTTGAAGGCAAAGGAACTCTTCCAGGAATATATTCAAAGCTATTTAACTTTTAATCTGCTAACATTGCATTCCCTTAATATGTATTTGAATGAATTAAATTACAGCCAGCACGTACAAGTCAGAAATGACAAGGCAGTATGTGAAGACGGTGTATAGCTTTCCTTCCTCCTTCATTCATCCTGGACTTTTTTCAGAGTCAGGCACTAGGCTGAGACTGTTTCCCACCTCTGTCTCAGATGTATCTGTACAAACTAGAGCAAATCAGCTAAGCCTAGCTCCTCCCATGCTTCCCCATTCCAACTAACTCCTTACACTGCAAATAGTTAATTAAGCAAATTAGGGACCAAAATGTGTTTCCACCTGAATTAAGACTGTGTAAATACAAACACATCTGTAACGGTTAAAAATATTTATTAACATGCGTGTTACAACAGTGGCAGGGTGATTAAGTGTGTGCATTTTAAATCTTTTCATTTCTAGATTTGAATGAAAACAGGGTAATCAGCCTCAGTATGTCTGAAATGTACAGAGCAGAAACCAAAGGTAGCTTAAAGATTTCCTTTACACACCTACACGATCTTCTGTTTCAGATGCTTCATTAAAATGCACTTTCTGTTCAAATGAATGCCCTCCTGCCTCTCAGAGCCCCTCATGGGCTTTCAGTAGCATTTTCCCCTCACAGGCAGGGCACCTCAATATTCCCTGAGGCACAGTGTGGAACAGAGGCATTTGCCTTTCTTTACCCAGGGGAGCCTTGATTTCTCTGACCAGACTCAACAGACTCCATTTCCACACACCTCAGCACAGGGCTGGCTCCTTTTCTGGTCAATCCCCTTGGGACACCTGCACCAGCAGCCAGCAGGGTGGCAGAAACTCAAAGCCCTCATCTTCTGGAGACTCTTGCTGTGATTCTTGGGAAGCATGTCTAGCATGTTGCCATTGTGGCTGTGCTCCCATCCTCTGGGGTGAGGCCTGGGGCAAGGGCAGCAGTATGAGGAAAAAGGAGGGTGCAGTCAGTCTGAGGACATCACCTGTGAATGCAGCATGTTGCCTTAGGGGACAGCCCAGCCCCAAAGAACGCCTGGATTCCTGTGCCAGCTGCAGGCTCCCTGAGTGCTGCTTCAACCAATATCATCACATCATGGATCCACAGGGGACTAGGAGCCTCCCAGGCGAACTCTCCTTTTACCACAGCAGTAAGGATGAGCTGTGGATAAGCGTCTCTGCAAGGGCCCTGGCCCCAAGTTCAGGACTACCCTTCAGCACTTGTGCCATGTCACACCGGCAGGCACTGCAGCACAGAAATGATGCGGCATGCTTGAGGAGCTTGTTCAAGATCTTCACATCCTCCTTCTGCCAATTAATATATCCAGTGCAGTGAGTGGAGCTAATAGGCCATTTTGCATTGGCCAAAAAGCTGTCCCAAATTCTCAGTCCCTTGTCTGTCATATTTATGTCAAATGTCAAATTCCAATTGTGGAAATTATGATGGCACAAACAGAAGTTTAGGTAATGCAGGATAAATAGAAGATGGAGTTGAATGCTTAAGGAAGAAAATAGTATTTTCATTTATAGATACTGGTAATAGTAACTCTGAGAAAATAAATTAGATATTCAGATCTTCCCCTGTCATACATAGCCAGATTTATTCCTAAATGGAATGTTTTCAAAATTTCCAGTGGCATTTCAGCTATTCATTAAAGTGTACTGTAGAATATAGTGATGATTTATTACACAGCTATAAAAGCAGTAGTAACATTATAAATGCAAACCTTCAGATGTTTCTTTGTCTATGCTTTTAACCCTTTTTCTTTTTTCTTTCCCCCATCACTACATTTAGTGAAACAGTGATTGTAGCAATCAGTAAGCAAGGAGCCACCTCCTCCAACAGCTGCCCATATCCTAGTCTGTTTTATACAACAGATGGGAGGTACGCACAGGCTAAGTGGCCACCTGTAAAATACGGTTCTAGATATGTGCCAAACTGGCCAGTCGTACAGTCAGGAACAAAACTAGTCAGAGAAAGAAGGCTGCTGTGCTGACCAGCCACGCCTGAAACAACAAGGAAACATTTAGTCTCCTGAATGGACATCTACTCTCATGGATGGATGCCCTTGTTCAAGCAGAGTTGGGAAAATGTTGTTATGCAACACTAACGCAAACAGAAAATTAATTTCTGCATCTTTGTGGTGGTTTTCCGTGACACTTGGAGCGTCTGATCTCATCTATACTCTGGCTGCTGCTACGGGTAGCTGTGTCTTGTCATATTGGTTCTAATCTTTAAAAGGCACCTGCCTCAGTGCTTGCAAGTTTCCATCTGGCAATATCTGTGTGCTGAATTTAGTGATGTGCTGCAGTCTTCTTGTGAGCTCAGCTAATCAGCGAACAGCAACAGCTCCAGGTGACGTATTTGAATAACTGGCAGCCAATCAAGCATATTTGAATTTTACATGTCACATGTTGGCAGCAAACTCTTCACAACATATTCATAAAATACATTTTGAATTAATTTAATTAATTTGAATTTCAGGCAATGCTCATCAGTTTACAGATCTGCAGGGCGGTGTAGTAGCTTGCATGCATCTGAAAAAATTGTCTGTTGAATCATTCATTCTATGTTTTTTAATTTTTTCTTTTTTTTTTAGCGAATAACGGACAAGAGCTTTTTCCAAGAGTTCCACAATTAGTGTTAGTTATCCAAAAGTTGTAGCTAACTGCTAGTAACACTCACTTTTTCATCATTTTGGGGGTTTGGAACACCACTAATTATGACGTCTAAAAAGCTTTCTAGTTTTGTCATGTGGAATCAAATGGGCTAAGGAGTCAAAGAGTATTAATATGGCTGCTGTGAGTATTGCACTGTACACACAGTGAAAATGGTAAGCAAAGGCTTTATCTTCATCTTGTGACAGGAATATTGAGTAATTAGCATAAGTTTGTGTATTTTTATTAGACAGGTAATTAGCAGCAAGAGAATATGGTGTGGTAGAGATGACCTAGATTTTATTACAGTATTGTACCATTCAGAAACAGACCCAGTTTCTGAACTACTTAGGTGTGCAATTACACAATGGAATTGTCCTCCTAAAATACGTTGACAATTACCAGAATTGTGCATGCCACTGGGAAATTGCTCGTACTAATTGCTGTCGTTAGCTACTTGAATGCAAAATATCTGCAACTGCTTGAGGAATTAGACATAAAATGGATTCTATTCTTTCAGATCAGATATGCATGTATTTCTAAAGACTAGGGGACCTAGATTAAGCCTGTAATTAGGTTACAGGTTTTTCTTTCATATACCTGCAAACATCCATGTGAGATCTACATTTAAAGATGGAAAATTTAGTTAATATTTTAATTTGTTTAGTCCATAATACTTGGAGAACATTACAGATATTCCAATAAAAATGTTGAAGAATCATGCTTTCAATACTTTATCCATTGATTAATTTTTTAAAAAGATATATCACCAAATCAAATTGTGTTGCATAAGAGGTATGACATGGATCACTTTTTGTGACTCACATTTTTATAGGGTGCCTCAGATTGTGAAGACAGCACTTAGCATTTTCAGAGGATAAAACATCTCGCAGTTGGAGGATTGTAGCTACACTTTATAACCTTTGCTAGTTGATTCTAAGCACGTATGGCAGGAGTACTGCAGTTTGTGCACATTACCCATGGGGGGTTTTTTGTTTGTTTCTGACTACTTGTGCATCTCATCTGTCATAGGTATTGGAAATCTGGGGAATGGAATTGCTTCAGAAATACAACTGTGGTTTTTAAACTTCTAATTTGACATTGTAATGTAATGCTACTTCCCTAGCCTACATTTTCTCAACTTTCAGCTTAAGTCAGGAATAAAATAAAATTTAAAGCACATTAAACCTTACCAGGTGCCCCAAGTTCTTGGAATGATTTCCCATGTTAAGAGGTACTAAGAGTGCATTTGCATGTTCTGCCTTCCCTATTTGCCTATACACCCTTGAGAGTTCCATGAGAGGCAGCCCTATTACCTGGGTACATACATGGGTGTCAGAGTCACAGTACCAGCAATTCTGATCAGTACCAGGTTTTCACAGAGCAACAACCCCCTACAGTTCCCACAAACTGCATTTCAAGAAGTGAATGTTCAGCTGATGCGTTTAGGATCATGCAGCCAATCTTACTATTGAGCCTTGCCTTTCTTTACCCCACTCCCGTGAGGCCATTTAGATTTGATGAAATATCTGATTTCCTTTTTTTCTTTTTTCCCTTTTTCTCAAATCTCGCAGGATATCCAGCGAACACTCTCCAAAGCTTCAGATCCGGAGCCACAGTTACCTGAGGGCAGTGAGTGAAGTCTCCATCAACAGGAGCCTGGACAGCCTGGACCCCGCAGGGCTGCTGACGTCCCCTAAGTTCCGCTCCCGCAACGAGAGCTACATGAGAGCCATGAGCACCATCAGTCAGGTGGGTGACATGCACCCATGGCCACCTGGAGAGCAGCCACCATGCTGGACACCAGATGAGCCTTTGCAATAAAACAAACTTGATTTTGCTTTAAGTGGAATCAGGCTGTTGCATGCCACACATTTTCAAAACATTTTTAAGAAAACAGAAATGTTTTCACACAATCTTGGTCTTGAGAGAGTAACATTTGATAATGCCATAACCTGCCCTTTGCAAATGGATGAGTGGCACAACGTGCAATTCGTTTGAAGGAGCAGTCTAGTCTTTTAGTTTTTTTTCTAAAAGCAGGTACTTCAACCATGTCTTTAAACAGGGTTCTCTTAATGATCTCTTGCTTAGTACCTGAAATCAAATTTTTTAACGCCTCCAAAAAAACCCACATTCATGTGCTGAGTCAGATGCTAAAGGAAAATTACATCCATAATATTTTGTATTTCACAATGCTATTAGTATTTTAATAGAATTTTTAAAGCTTTCTTTATGCTAATATATACATTATTAACCCCATGCACCTCTGAACTCTTCACCTATATAGTTCAAATGTCACAGTATATATATTAAATGTAAAGGTATTGTTGCCCTGAAATTCTGTAAAATCTTCGTGCTCATTCTAAACTAGAAAAAAAAAAACAAAACAAAAATGAAAGGCCACTGTGACACATTCAGTTTATGTGTTTTAGCATCATAAAATAGCCTGTTCTTGCATACAACAGGCTTGTACAGTTGAATTAGTTAGGGACAGATCTGAAAGAAATGCAGAAGTGCTAGCACTCCATAGGGCAATGGGCCAGTAGTTCATCTGCTAAATCCTGTACCTCCTTGGTATGATTTTTGGCTTGTTTGCTTAAGTGGATGATTTGAATAAATCACTTGGATAAAAGAATTTTCTTATATTAGTCCAGAAGTGCAGCAGGACAGAATTTGTGGTGCCAGATACTGGACGCTTATTATTGGGTTGTCAAGTCATTGCAATGTCAAAAAAAGCGTGTGACATCACTGATGCCAGTACTTCAGCTGTGGCCATAACAAATATATGTGCCCTTCAGAATGGAACTGTAGTTGGAATTTCTATGGTATTCTATATTTGGACATTGCAATCTCAGAGATTCACCTGTGTATTTTGTAGTGGGGCACTTTGCAAAGGGCTAATGCTCTAGATGTGTCTAGAAGGAAACAGCGCTGAAATCCAGGTCTCAGAGGCAGTTGTTTGAAGGTTACTTGTTTAGCTGGACACTCTAACACTTATACAAAGACATCTGCCAAACAGTGAGTGTTATTTGCCAATATGAAGAAGGGGGGGGGTTAAAAAAAAGCTTTAATTCAAAGATATTTATTTGAGGATATGGTCACTCTCCCAACACTGTAGGATTGTTTTTTATGATGTACTACTTACTGCTTTTCCATGCTCTTTTAAGCAGTTTCCCTTTGAAAAAATATGTTCTACTCTTTGAGATTTCCCTTTTCATTTATGTGTACAAATACTCAGCATAATGTTTTCCTTGGTAAAATTCATCATGGGAAAGAATTTCTAATGTTTTTTTCCACCACCCTAAAACACAGTCTTATCTTGCAATCTTGTCCTTTTGCATGCTTCAAAACTAACAAAATCCCCAAGTGATGGTTTCCATGTGCGTGTTTCCTGCAGTGATAATTATTGTGCTTTAATGTCAAACTCAGGGTTCTAGAAACATGAGCATCCATTACTAATTAAGCCAAAGTAAATGGTTTCCAGGTGTGTAAGACCTGCAGCAAGGCCACAAGCTTTGGAATGTTCTTTAACCTGGGTGAGTGCAAGTCTGCCATCACCTATTATCTGCTCCACAGAGGGCCTAAGGACTCCCTTGCATCTCTCGCTCTCAGCCAAAGAATTGAGCCCGGAGGTGTAGTTATACAAACATTTTTGTATAAAAATTGCAGCAAAGCTGCTTTCCTTATCAGCCTCCCCTTCACAACTGTTTCTTACTGCTTCGACCTTAAAACCCCTCAGGTTTATCACTGTGATTGCTTGTGGGTTGCATTGATTGTGTATTGGGGTTAAGCTGACCATTTTTTTCTCACCTCATCAAAGAAAGTGGTTTTTGTTTTTTAATGTAATGATCATAATGGCCAGAGGCTCAGCCTTTGCTGTGGGCCCAGGTTGAAATAAACCAGGTGCTGCTATGAGAACTCCCACCAGTCTCAGCAGGTACCCTAAACTCTGCTGAATCTTTGCCTAAAGCCACTGTATCCCCTTTTTGTACATTATTTTCCCCCTAACAACTGTTGCTTTGTAAAATGGGAGGTGTTTATGTGCCATTCACCTGTTCTGCATGTGTGAAGGGATCTTTTAACAGATGTTGGCCATTGTGCCGCTGTAGCTTGTGAGTGTTTGTACCGGGTAGGCTGGTGTATGGGATGTACTGAACCTGCCCGGTCTTTGCCTGCAGGTGAGTGAGATGGAGGTGAACGGTCAGTTCGAATCTGTCTGTGAGTCGGTGTTCAGCGAGCTCGAGTCCCAGGCAGTGGAGGCACTGGATCTGCCCATGCCAGGCTGCTTCCGCATGCGGAGCCACAGCTACGTCAGAGCCATTGAGAAGGGCTGCTCCCAGGACGATGAGTGCATATCGCTGCGGTCCTCATCTCCCCCACGTACAACTACCACGGTCAGGACCATCCAGAGCAGTACTGGTGAGTAACAAAAAGGGCAGTCCAGAGGGATGATGGAAAGGGAAGGCATCTTTCTGCACAGCTCCATCAGATCACTGATGAGCTCTTCTCTGTCAGACACCAAGCCCATAAGAGAGTCTGTGTTTCACCAGGGAACTGGACAGAGTAATCAGCCTAAAACTACACACAGATCAAGGCTGATGCAATTGTGGTGCCTCCTACATCCATGCTAATTTATTCTGGACTAAATGCACATAGAAGGGAGGTCCAAGGTCATATCTCTTCTTGCTGTCCTCCCTAAAAGAGCAATCACAACTTGGCAAGGCTGAACAATAAGGTTCTGGGTTAGTGACTCTGCTGGCTCTTACCAGCACAGAAGGGTCCCTCTGCTGAGTTTTTCTACAAAGATGAGGTGATCTTTCTTTTCTAAAAGTTGCAAGTTACTGCACGTGTTGTTCAATGGCTCATAGAGGCAGTTACAGCTCTCTAGGGTGTATCTCAGAGGTGAGAATGAAGAAGTGTAGAAGAGGTCTACAAGTCAATACGTGCATGTTCACTTCCTGCTGTTATTCCTTCTACATTTCAAACTGTCCAAGCCTTGCAAGAGAGAGAGGTTTCAGTCCAAATATGACACTTAAAAACCTTCCTTTGAATGTTTGAGGTTGCTTTTATTTTGGAAATAACCATGATGAATTCCAGATTCTGTTACCAAAATTAGTGCTTAAGGGGAAGAAAAAGCAATTGAGAAATCAAAACCCAAATATGCCTCTCATTCAGGAAAATAAGAGGCAGGAACCATTACATGTGTGTGCTCTTCTCTGTGGGAGGATGAGAGAGGCTCTTTCGACTCCTCTGCATCCATTCCACTGCTTTACACAAGCTTCATTTACTATTCATGCACTATTCATATTCATGACTAATATTGACTATTATAAGTATTTCACTGCACCTACTATCTCTTTTCCCGGTTCTTTAATTTCTGGGGTTTTTACTTTAAACTTTTGCCTTTTCGTGTGTTATCTTGCAGATGCAGTTGTTTATACCTCGTAAGTTCCTTATCTCTCACTCCAGTAATTTTTAAAGCTGCTTTTCAATTGCTTTATGTCATCAAAGGACATTTGCAATCTTTTTACCAAAAATGTTTGGCTTAATTAATGATTTTTCTAAAAGTAACAAGTTTAAGTACTGTGGGAAATACATTGGCAGTACATCACAACCATCAAAGCATTTTTAACAAATGCTGCAGAGCAGTTCTTGTCTAAATCATTAAGAAATCGTATTCATGTGACAAAATTTCTGCTATAAAAGTAGTGCTTGCGAGCATGTAGGGTTTGCACCACATAAGAAAGAGAAGATTTACATAAGATGTGTTACTTCATTGTACAGTATTAGCTTGTGTTGAATATATTCTGAGGCAAAAGCTGGAGAATTGGAGTTTTTAGGGCTTTTTCAGTGTGCATTTGACTTTATTAGATCACCTTGGGTATCCCAGAGTGGTTTTTCAGTTCTTTGGGAATGGCTTTGTGAACACTTTCCCTTTATAAAAATAACTGCAATCATTAATCCAGAAGATAACTATTTTTTAATTATCTTTATGTAAGAGGTTGTATCTGTCACTTAGAAAAATGGTGCATGTGTTTGGGGGTGATGGTGTATAAATGGAGAAGACTGGCTGTATGCATCAGGCAAAAACACTGGAAAACCCCAAAGAGGAAAACTGTTATTGTAAACTCTCTCTTGTTTAAACTCCTTTTTTGTAGTACAACTACAAACAGATGCCTGGTCTTTTCTCTGGGCACCTGGCTTTATTAAAACATCATATGAACAAAGCTATGTTATTGGAAAATGTAATCCAGTGAGTCTGTCTTGGGTTACTGCTTCTCTAGTCAGCCACTTAGAGTACAGAGAGGAATGATTTTCTACTCTCTCTTTGGACATCCATAGAAGCATTTAAAGACAGCTTGTAGGTATCCATTTTCTGCTGTGGAAATTTTACTGAGTTATCTTTCTCAGTTTTTAATTCTTGGGCTTCTAGGGGTCCATCCCTCACACTGGTAGCATTTCAGACAACTTGTCTCTTTCACTACTTGACTTACATACTACTATCTATTTAATGGAGATTAGAGCTGAATTCCATCCAAAAACATCTATATTGACAACCATGCTGTTGCCTGTGGCTGGCTTACAGTAGAGAAATAACATGAAAGGTATCATTAATGTTTTCTATTAATATCTACTTCAATAAAATGGAAAATGGCACAACAGCTAGGCAGATGTGAAAAAAAGAGAATGGTATCTCAGATTTATCTCCACTGAGATGATGTTTCAAAGGCTATTGTGGGAGACATAAGGGCAGTTATGATCTAAACTATGGATTTAACATCCCCAAATGAAAGAGCTGCCCTCCTGCCCCTCTTCACCTCTACCTGCTCAACCAAGCAAGGTTCTTAGCAATTCCCTCAGGAACCTGGCTTTTCATTCATTACTGAACAGAGCTGTGATCATACACTGAAATTGGGAATTTCTTTGACTGCTGGAAGCCAAGGAGAATGACAACTTGATGATGATGGAAAAGACAAGAGAACAGCCTGTCCACTGGATTCAAAATTATTTCTCCAGAGCAATGACCCACAGCTTGCTAGGACACGTGGATAAAAATAGTAAGCAAGCACTATGGACAAAAATCACTTACCTCTGCCTGTTAGCCTATGCCACGGTGGTGACAGCTTCAGGTTTTAATTTCCTTTTGCCACATAGCATTGGAGGTTTAGTTCTGAAATTAGGAATACATCTCTCCTAGTAGTAGCTGTTCAATTTCTGAGGATGTGCTCCACCTAACTATAAATCCAGTGGTGAGGTGCTAGCTGTGGCACAGAGCTCAGCTGCGGGTGACAGCCCAACTGGTAGCCTCTGCAGCCTGCACTGGTCCTAGTGCTGTCACAGCAGTGCTGCGGGGTGACTGCATCTGGCTGAAACTGAGCCCGTGTGTGGAAACAGGGCTCCAGGCACAAACCTGTTGTCATCAACAGGATGAAATGTTATACTGTGAGTGGGGAAAAAAAATCCTAACCTCACCAAAGCGATATTTCTGTGTGTGTCTGGGAGGTGAGTACTCTCTTCATGAGACAGTCTTGTATGTGAAATGACTTTCCATCTTTGTTTTTAAATGAAGGATTTTGAAATGCGGAAGAGAAAATACAATCTTATGACTTTTTATGGAAATAGAGACATTTGGGAAATAAGTGCCACATCACAACTTCATCATGCCTTGAAAGCTAAGCAGCTGAAAAGCTCCATTCACCCTCATGTTTGCTCGCTCAGCATCGGTGAGACCCATGGAGGCAGCTGCACCCTGGCAGCGGAGCTGTGCAGGCTGGGAGCTACAGCAGCTCTGAAGTGCTGGCATATGTTATACACCATAGCCTGCACTAAAAATTACCACCCATGTCATTTGGTCTCTTCAGAGGAATGTAATGAGGTGTGAATTATTATATAATTTGATCCTGGGTTATTTGCAGATGCAACCATTGTAGCTGAAACTCTTCAGCCAGCAGATTCAGTCACTAAATAGGTGGCCTTTTAACAGTTTTAGAAGTCTGTAAATCATTTAAATGAGCTTAAAGAATACAGCAAAGAAATTTTAAAGCTGTCTAAAGAACATCTTGCCCCCACATTTCTTGTGTCTGTGTTTCTAAACCTTGCCTGTGCAGCCGTGCATGTTCCTTTGCTGCAAATAAATCTTATGACATTGTGAGGGCTCAGGCATCAGCACACATGGATACAAATATATAATTCAGATAGAATATATTTAATTTGAAAATGATGCCTCTGCAATGGATTTGGAGCAGTAACATCAGCAAAAACTCTGCACTAGATTGCAATAAGTATTTTCTCAATATCTAACCTCTGTACAGTCAAACAGGAATATCAAACTTATCTGCAGCAATGCCATCTGGTGATTCTCAGTAATATTACACTTCTGCTTAAAAGCTAAACAAACAAAAATCCCAAGGAAATCATGCTGTGTAGCCAGCAGGTCAGAGACTGACTGAGAGTTATCATCACAGTATATGCTAATTATGATGCTTCTGCTGAGCAAGCTGTTTTCCTTCCGTTTGTTGGAACATCTGACCAAGAGGAGTCAGGTATTTTGTGGAAGATCAATAAGGGGCTTTTTAAAAAACAAACAAACAAACAAACAAACAACAAACCAACAACTTTAAAGATAGACTTGTGCCAGTCAGAATTCAAAAATAAAATTGAATCCTGTGGGGAAGGAAGCTGTTACTGACTGTATACCAGCTGTGTCCAAACTCTTTTGGACTCCTCAGAGCTGCCCTTTCAGAAACTGTTCTGTCCAAAAAGAAACAAGGAATTAGGATTTCATATTTGATTTGCAGTTGAAGCTAGGATTGGTTTCTGGATCTGTACCCAAAATAAGATATTTCTGCAGATGGTCTGGAGAAATATAACTAAGTTACAGCCTTCATGCAGATGTTGAACCTTAAAATAGATTTGAAGATTGTAGAAAACTGTTTGACAAAGAATTTACATGGTTCATTTCCTCTGCTTCCTTGAGTAATCCTGAAATGCAGTCTGCCTTTGGATCCACTATCAAATTGCTTAAACCAGCACTTTAAAATGTTTACCTTTACTAATGAGGAGCTGGTCTTGGGGGAGAACACTGTTTCCAATTTCAGACACATCTGACTGTAGCTGGAGCAAGTTTCATCTTGTCTCTCCCAGAAGTCAGCTTTATGAATGTTGAGCTCCACATCACACCAAAAAAAAACCCTGCATTTGTAAAGACAGTGGAAGTTTTTAATGAGAGAAACTCAGAACAGAGCTCTTCCTGGAACATTTCTAACTGACTTAAAGCATGATGCAAGGCACTCATGGAAATTGGTCTGATAATAAGTGCCTGAGAAGCAGCAGGACTGAGTAGTAAGAGTCAGCCATGGAAAGGCAACCCAAACATTTGGCAGATTGCACCAAGTCAATTTACATGTGGTATAGTTTTATGCCAGTTGAGAACAGGAATTGAAATAAGTTTGCTACATCCTATTTTACTTTTCGAATGTAAAGTCTGTATGTCCTGAAGATGCATGGAACTTTGTGGCCTGAAAGACAGGGATTACTGGAATAAATATTACACTTTAAAAATACTTGTTAGTTATAGCTGGTTTGCAATTTAAGTTATATTAGTAGCAGAATGTATTACATCAATTCTTCATCATCCTCCCAGGTTCTGACTCTTTTCTCTGTGTGATTATGGATATTGATATTTAAACTGTTTGGTCCTATCTGAGACGCTGCCCAGATCCAGAGGGAGACAACCTGTGGCATTCACCCTTAGAGCTTGGTGATTTTGTTTTCTTTATGACAAGTCCACTTTTCCTCACAGCACTTCAGGAAAATACTCAGTCTTTGCAATTTCAGGTAAGGCTCTAGGCAAATTGCTGAGCACAAGGGCACAGCAAGAGCTCAGAACTTCATAAAGAGAAAGGGTGAGAGAAGGACTTTGTTTTGTAAAGTATGGCCTATTTATTTTTTCCACCTCTGAAAACATAAAGCTTAGAGGAGTTAAAAGTGGTCTCCAAAGTTATAAATGTGTTTCAAATGCAGGAAATTAAAGACTTATAATACCCTTTGGTATTCAGTCTTTGCTTACTATTCTTAGTCTTAATTTGCTTGATATGCTTCTAAACTTTTAAGCTAAGGCTCCTAGTTATGTAAGAATATGAGAAAGATCTTAGTTGTTCAAAACTGTGATCTTAAAATATCTTGAAGGAATGTGTTGTCTTAATTTGTGGGCATTTCCAGAAGCACAGAACAACTCTGCTGTTTTGTTCAGGTAGCACTTGTGTGGTTGACTTCTCCAGGTGTCCAAACAACTTGGACATCTCCAAGGCTGAAAATGGGTACGTCATGCTCCAGCCCCACTGACTCTGTCAATGTCCATGTGTCTCTCATGCTGGCAAGTGCCACACTGGGCACATACTCAAGATGTGGTCTCACCAGTACTACATCTCCCTCAAACTGCCCGCTGTGCTTTGGCAAATACTGCCTGGCACGCAGTCAGACGTCCTCAGCGCGAGGGTACACTGCTGACGGCTGCTCTGCCTGCTGCTCTGAAGGACCCCACTGGCCTGTTCTGATGCTGAGAATAGGATGGCCATCAGACCTGTATATTTGACAGTCTCAAATGAAACAGGAAAAAACATGATTTTTCAGGAGAAGGAGATCTTTAACAGAAACTTGTATCGTTCTATGAAAAGAACGTTTAAGGAGATTGTTCATCTAGTGGCAGCACAAATAAAGAGGATGTAGTAATTAGTTACATAAAACTTGATGTTTCATTATCTGTTAGCCTCTTAATTTCTTTACTGAGAGGAAAAAAATGTCTGGAAACCCTTTGCACACGTCTGTATGGAATGTGCCTAAATGTATTCTGCCATTAGTTCATTTCCTTTGATTATACTGATATCACTAAAGTGATAATCATTTCAGGTGCTCAGGTTTATATAGTTCTCCCTAAAGGAGTACTGATCATGATTGGATTTGAGCTATGCTTTTGCTTCAGAATAGGCATGTATGTTATCAAATGCACCACTATCTGGAGATTGCTGTAGGAGTGTCCAGACCCTCAGTTAGATGGAGACTCCCTGGTGTACTAATGCAGTGAGACAACCCTGGTCCCATGGTTGTGCACCCTGTTGCTGCTGGTATGCAGGTACTTCGAATAAGCACCTCCTCCTCTGGTGGAGCCTGCAGCCATGCTTGCCTGAGCATATTAAAGCACCTGAATGTCCAGCACCTAGCTGAGACAAAATACCACTTGATTTACTTTAACAAATGTACAGGACGATATTACAAGCAAAATAGTAATTTGAAGGTTGCTGTGTTGACTGAGCAGTGCATGCTTCATGTTTCATTAGCTGAGAATTAACTGTTTTCTAAGCCTATAGACAAACATGAAACATTTTTCCACAATCCAAGAAGCAGTGTCTAAATCAACCATCTCTTCTGCTCATGGCTGCCAGGCAAGTCTACCGTGTACCATTGAGCTTGGACTGGCTGACAGATCTACCTCAGGTATCTACAGTTCAGCTGAGGTCTGGTGTCCTAACAGTGAGTTGAGGTGCAGAGCTAGGCTGATGTGACTGCAACAGCTCTGACTCAGCAGCCTTGTATATCTGCATTTTTGAGGACAATGTTTTCTGACTTGCAAGAAGGAATAGGAAACAATTCCCTTTGAAATATGCCTGGTATGACACTGCAAGGGAGCAGGTTTCCCTAAGCAGTGCCGGCTTAATCACAAACGAATAGGTAGAATGTGCAGCAGAATATAAAATAAACCCACAGTCCATTTCCACTTGCATATTGTGGGAAGTCAGTATGTTGTTCCCAGGGACCGGTCATTGCTCTAAAACAACAGAACTCTGAGCATTAAGGATACATTGTCCCTTAGCCAAAATGCCGATAACAAATGAAGGGCAAATAATTCCATTTTCACTTTATGGAAAAATACAACAAAGACCTGAATCTTTTCTTTGTTCTGGCTTATTTCCAATGCAGTGTTTCTTGATGGCACTGACAGAAATGAGCTGAATCAGTAAGCTGAAGGCATGCTCCAATTTATATAATGTGATTACATTTTCAGTAATAATTCCTGCCATTTTCCTGAAATAGACTAATATGGTTGCTTTTAACTACAGTTGTCTTTTGGGAAGCAAGACTTAGGCCTCTTTCCTGAAGGGCCTGTGCTTAATTACTATATCCAATGAGTAAAAATAACTCTGGTTGTTCTTTTTAGTGTGTGCTACTGTCCAGTCTTCAGCAATGTGTTGCCACCCAGCTGCATTAAGTTCCACATCATTCCTTTAAAACAAACCTCAATATTTCGCTTGTCCTCAGATACAATAATTACAAAGCTCTCTTGAGCATAGCATATTCCAAGAAGTTACAGATGAGACATTTGGTGATGATGGGCTTTTAAAAGTGACTGAGTGATTTTGGATTCTCAAAACCTAAGAATTTTTAATAAGTGGGTTTAATGAGTACAGCTCTGCAGGACCCCTCTTGTACTACAGCAGTTCATTTGGAGCCGTTATATTTCATCACATCAGTAATTCCCATTTCAGAGCTCAGATATGATGCAGTAGGTACTGGATCTAGTAAATAATTACACATTTTCATGCTTCCTAAATACGTGTTTATGCAACAGTCTTAAGAGTAATTGGCTCTTTGAAGCTACGGTGGACTATGGGGTGCATATATTATTAACCAGTTTTTGAAACAGAGACTGCCTTTTTTCTTTAGTAATACCACAGATAAACCCAAAGGAAATGTGGCAGCAAAGAAATCTGTACGTTAAATAAAATCACTGAAGCTCTGAAGTATACACAGAGAGGTGATTTACTCTTTTTATTTCTTACTGTTACACAGATCTTACTGCACTGCTTCTTACAATGCTCAATAACAAGCACAATGCAACTCAAATACTGGGATCTGGAAAATGCCTAATGTTATTTTGCAAAGAGGGACAGTCTAGCTGCCATTACAGACTAATAGTCCCTTTTATCAAAGGCACACTGTAGGCAGATGCTGGTAATCTGTTCTAATGCCACAGCCTTTGTCTGGCCTCTCAAGGGGGAAATTGATGTGTTGGTCTTTGGAAATTGTTTTCCCTTACTGAATTTGGCTTTGGTCAGATGGGAGAGTGCTAAATTGCATTCCACTTAAAATGCAGTAAGCCATCTGAGCAGAACAATTCCTAGTTGCTCTGATCAAGGATTTGAGCTAAGCTATCAGAGAAGAAAAAAAAAACAATAAATAATATCATAGAACCCTCTACTGTGACAGTCTCGTGCTTGTTCTGTTGAGAAAGACACCTACTTTTTGTCTCTGCACAGTCAAGATGATGGTGGCCTGATAACCCTTCTTTTTGCTGTAACGATTTTTCAAATTAATTCTGTCTTTAGCTAAAGTAAAATGTAGATCTGTATCCCTCTGGGAAGGTTTAGATGGAAGTCAGAACATAACAAAATAAATGCTGTCAGACTCTTTGTTTAAACAAAGCAGGCTATTTCTGTTTTGAAACTCCTGGCTCTCAATTTCTTTTAACTCTCTTCTCCTGAACTTTGCTGAGAGTCAAATAAAATTATGTACATCTGTGGCAGAAAAAAAACAGAGTCTTAGTAGAACAAAAATAAACAAGCTATGCATAAAACCCAACCCATCCCTGAACTACTAGCCCAAATCTGCCTGCCTCAGGAAGTCCTGAGGAAATCTGCCACTTTCCATCTCGCGTGAAGGGTAATTTACACCCCAGTGACAGAATTAGCTGTCACCTGGTGCTGTGGCCTTACACTGTCTTATCTCACACAGTTGCCTGAACTCTCATGTGACGTTTTACCATTTGCCTCTTCAAAAACAAACGCAAAAAAAAAAAAAAAAAAAAAAAAAAAAAGAGGAAGCAGGGAAAGAAGGTATTCAGGGAGATGGAAGTGGGGTGAGGGGAAGTATGGTGCCTGTTTTGGAAGCTCTGATAGTGTGGTTTGCAAGGCAGCACCCTCTGATCTAAGTGAAGTCAGTTATTGTCTTGTTACATACTTCCAAGGGAGCTGGCTCTTTCCTTATGTGTATCACTTTACACGATCTCGTTCCCTCTTTGGGATGTTGCTATGAGGAAGTTAGATAGTGTTAAAAGTTATATCAATGCACAGCTAAGGTCAAAATGCTTATTCTCTTTCCAGAAAAAGGAAGACAAATAAGGGCGAGAAGTCATTAGCTAAGATTTCCAATACCAACATTCACCCTTCCAAAATCTTCCTCTAGGACTTTATCCACAGCAGAAAAGCTGCATCATGTTCACCTAAAAATGTAGACTGTCGTTTCATGTAAATGGGCAGTTGTGATTAACCTCACATCAGCTACCTGGGGGGCAGTCTTTGTCCATGCCAGCTCTGCAGCATGCAGCACATCAACATCTGTTCTGGTGTCACAGGCTTCCAGAGATTACACATGGCATTATGAATGAGATCACCCTCCCATAATCTGATTTATCTTCCCAGTCATCCCCCTTTCTGGGCTTCAAATGTGTGCTGCAGTCCTGAGAGCCTTTTCCTATTTCTGTCAATGCTTACTGAGAATGTAAATATGTATCTCCTTTATGGAGAGCATGTACAACTCTGTTAGCTGAGAAGGCTCGTGCTGAGTATGAAGACTGGTCTTATGTCCTGTGAGCTTGGGTAGGGTGGTTGCATAATAGCTGTAGGGTGAAGGGTTACTGAGCCTGAAAGCATGTGGCTGGGGTTTTTTTATTTAATAAAATATAATAGCCCACCCTACAGATGACATGCACCAGCAGAGAAAACATGTATCTGTAAATAAGTAGGAGTTAAGGCAGTTTTTACTCTTAGCATTATACTTTTTTTTTTTTCCTAATTCAACATACCTCCTTTCATTGAAGGGCAAAGAGTTTGATGGTTAAGAAAAAAAGGTGAGAAGAAGTGACAAAAGGGGAGCAAAAAGGACAAGAAAGAAACTGATTTTTAGTAGCAAAGTGAGTCCAGAATAGTTTCATAAAACGGAAATGTGTCATGCACATTCAAAAATCATACATTTCAACAAAATGTAAAATCAGTAACACCTTTCACTGTGTGACTAGTTGATGGCGAGAAATAAATGCATAGAGCTTTTAACCTAAGTTTTTCCAAAATGCTTTGTCTTCTCTTTATTCCTTCATCGCATATGACTTGGTCTGTAGACTAGATGGAAATGGTGTGCTGTCTAGCACATTTTATTGATGCTGTTTGATCCTCCAGTGTAGCCAGGTTTTGACACTTATTTTAGAACATGTTTTATGGTTGTGATGAGTCTCCAGTTCCCCTGCAGGCAGGAGATATAGAGGGATATGAGACGGTCATCAAATTAACGGCGTCCAGAATCCCTTTATTGCATTCAAAAGGCTGACAAAACTAGTGAATGGAAAATAATTAACATGACAGATAAGAATAGGCACTGGATAGAAAACTTAAATAGCTGTGGGAATTTGTGGGACCACACTAGCAGTGCTGGAATTTCATCAAGTGAAGAGTAACACTTTCCCCCATCTGTTTTGCAGATACATTTTTTAATATTTTAAGTACAGTATTGCAGACCAGAGCAGTCTGTTAAGCTGCAAAAGTGAGACAAATCTTTCTTTTCCTGCAAACTTTGCTCATTGAGGTCTAATTGTAAAAGGTGCTGAGTTTCTTCAGCTTCCAGCATCATAGAATCAGCTCATAATTTCCATATGCCTGGTGTGACAGAAACATCTGGCTTCTTGTGGTGGGTTGACCCTGGCTAGAGGCCAGATGCCCACCAAAGCCCACTCTATCACTCCCCCTCCTCAATTGGGAAGGGGAAAAGATAAGATGGAACACAAGAGAAAAAAAAACTCGTGGGTTGAGACAAAGGCAGTTTAATAGAAGCAAAGCAAAGCTGCGCGCGCAGAAGCAAAAGAACAAAATATTTATTCTCTACTTCCCATCAGCAGGTGATGTTTGGCCACTTCCCGGGAAGCAGGGTTTGCATACGCGTTGCGGTTCCCGGAGGACAAACGGAAGTAACGAATGCCCTCCCCTCCCACTCCTTTTCCCTTGCTTTTATTTCTGAGCAGACGTCATATGGTATGGAATATCCCTTTGGTCCGTTTGGGTCAGCTGTCCTGGCTGTGTCCCCTCCCAAGACCTTCCCCACCTCCAGCCTACTGGGGGAAATGTTGGAGAGACAGCCTTGGTGCTGTGCTAGCACTGCTCACCAGTAACCAAAACACTGGGGTGTTATCAACACCCCTCGAGCCACCAATACAAAACACAGCACTCTGAGGGCTGCCGCGGGGAAAATCAACTCCAGCCCAGCCAGACCCAATACACTTCTATATTTCACTACAGGTGCCTTTACAACCAGAAGAGTCTGGGTCAGGAGCAAGTATCTGTTGTAATCCAGTTTAAGGTATTTTTTAGAAGATACAAATGTAAGCATTTCTAGTCCTTTTTTCTTTCAAAAGCTTAAATCATGCAACTAGGTCCTGGGGGACAATATAGAAATGGTCTGCAAAATATAATTTCTGGGCAATCTTTTCAAATGCTGTGATTTTTTCCATTATGCTGCCAAAAGATATGAGATCCTGGGAAATGTCAGTGAGGTAAATATTTACACTTTCCCTATGCTGTAGTAGCAGACAAATTTGCAGCACAAGAAAAACTGATTTTTACCCAATGTCAAGATAGTTTCTGTCACATTCATAAATGGAAGAGACAGAAAGGTTGGCTGTATCTTTCTTTCCACCTCCACAATTAGCAAGGAGATCATGCTCAGCAGAATGAGATGGAACGATCCTGTCTGCCTTGCATCATGTTGAGAATTGACCACTGCCACCAGATTTCATATACATGTGCTAAACAGTGATAAAAAAGACCACCCATTGCAAAATTAGCATGTCTCCATTAAAGAGATTATTTCTATTTGTACTGCAACCACATGTGCTTCCTGCAAACCATCTGTGTTTTCTCCTTCTCAACACATTTGCTATCTGCATTTTCTTTGTGTCATCTTTGAAGAACTTGCAAAAAAATAGCTTTGCCAGCTGCTGCTGATGAGGAGACGAGGCCTTACTTCATCTTAAGCCAGTTGCTTCTCCAGCATGCATGGAGAGGCATCAGGGACTCTTTTAGCGTTTTGGCCAAAGTCTATGCAGAAGCACATGGAAGAAGGTCTATTAATCCCAAACCACAACCTGTGTAAGTGCAAATTGTTGCCAATTATTACCACTAAACTCCAAATATAAAAAATGTGGTTACTGAATACAAAACTGTAGTAATTTGGGACATGTGACAATAAATATGAGTGCAGGATTAGACATACCTGCCTGGTCTAGGCTTCCCATTTCAAAAACACTTTTTCTCACTTTCAATGTGATATTAACTTCTTTTGAAGCTTGAGGAATTGTCAGATTCTGATACTGAAGTGCACTGGCTACATTCGCATCATCTGGCATCATCTTTTACATCTAATTTTTTCTCCTGAAAAATCTGTTATTGTTTTTGGAGCATGAGACTATGCTTCTTAGGAGAGAGAAAGAAGCCCAGGGAAATTATTAATTCAAGCTGTCAGCAATACCTAGCTCATTGATATTGTTATGAAAAACATTTCACTAGTAAAATAAAACTGATACATGTTTGCTTTTTGATAATGTAGCAGGAAGAAGGGGGTATCTTTTTACTGAGGCAGTTTGTAGAAATTTTGCAAAATCCAAATTAACATACATCTTCCTTGAAGTGCAGTAAGTCAAAAAGTCATGGCTTTTCATCAAATTGGAGGAAAATGTTGCAATTCTTAAATAAGCCTAAGTGAAAAGAATCTCACATTGCAAATGTGGTAATGTCATTAAATAATTTTGTAGAAAAAGGCCTGCAAAGGCTTTACATGCTGCCAGTGCACAAGTCATCTGCCAGACAGCTTTCCACTGTTCACGTTAGCTACTTTGCTGATTCTTACCAGTTTGCTTGAAAGGTGTCTTTGTGAAGAACTTTGAATTTCATGCACTTTGAATCATCTTTACTCTTACAGCAGATTTCTGATTCTATCTCCATTTGATCCATATTTTAATACTTGGCTGATGTTGAAGGCAACTGGCATGTCTTCTTCTAGACTTGTATTTACACTGTGATTTATCTGGCTTAGTCCCTGATGACTCCCTGCAATAATCAAGCCTGAGTTGTTTGCCATGCTTGGCAGAAGTGGTTATTTAATGAAGATTTGTTTGGGGACAAGTTGAAGCTAATGGGATAGCTCATTTACTCAATAAAAACTGCTGCTTAGTAAACTATATCTGATAACCTCATGACACTCATGTCAGTCACCATTTTTCCTAAGCCATTCTTATTTTACAGATACTGGCTCTCAAATCATTCTGTGATACTTCTTTGGAGAAAACCAAGGATGTCTCCATAGTTATTTTTATCACATGGTGTTTTATCTTTTACCTTTTCACCTGCCTATGAAAAATGCAGATGTATATTAGTTTGTCAGCCAGCAACACCTCCAGCAAACAGTCAAACAACAGACTTTGTCACGAACCAGCACCGTGCAATTGACATTTTAACAAAAACTAGGGGACTACCATCCCATAGTGCACAACTATATATTCTGAGACAAACTCTAGAGATGTGCTGCTAATCTGCTTCCATCTTAAAGATGCAAATTAGAATATCTAAAAATTATATGACATAAAAGTATTTGCTGTGTCTGATCTGGTGGTATGTACAGAATAAATTAAAGACTTTTCTAAGGAAGAACTCCCAGACAGCATCCCAGATGCCCTTTGCCTATCAGTTATAGCATGTAGATAGTTAGAGCTGTTGTTGTTATGAGGCCTTTAATTGAACTTCCACCTCTACAGCCACCTCTTGAATACAGTTGCTTTCTCTGGAATCATATCCATTGAAGTACTATTTTATATCTGCTAAATGCATTTTTGTATCATAACATGGCTGTTCTGCAACTCTCCCTGCTGAGCTCTTAGGAATTACTCACTCATGGGTGTAACAGTCATATCCTTTCCATTTTACCTATTTGTTAATTTTCTGGTTTTCCCAGTTGCACCATTCTGGTTAGCATGAAGGGGAGCTCTGTGCATTCACAGTCAAATGTGCTGTTGGACAAACTGTGCAGCTCCAGCAGACAAGTGTCATTCCTGGCTGAAGAAAGGCAACAGATTACATGGAAGGCTGCAGAAAGCAAAAAGGAGATGACAGTATTACAGCTCTGACAGCTTGAGAGATTTTTCTAGGCCCCTAGTAGTAAATCAGATTTTCTTTTTCCTTTTCATATTTTAATTAGTGATTATTTTAGCTGTTAGAACTATACATTCAGGCCGTCTCAGCAGACTGGGTCTGGGTGGCTTGTATTAGTACTATAGCTAAGATCACCCACCCAGTTGTGAACTATAAAATCATCATGTTTTCAACATCTGTAATAAAAGAAATAGGGTGAATTAGGAGAGCAGACTGCATTTAGGGAAGGAGCATCGCTAATCTAGATGCATACTAAACAGTGCTTTTTTTCTTACCCTTTTTAACTGTATATAATTATCTTTCAGACGAGCTGTCCCTTTTCATAGCTTCTTGCTTTTGTTTCCTTTCCATTTGATTCTGTTTCATGTTGCTAATTTGAATAATTATGCAACAGTTTCTGATTTTTGGAAAGGAGAAGCACTGAGAAGTTTTCCACTCGTATTGCTGTGCTCACGGCTCCTCTGTTACCTAACTCAGCTGCTAGCCCACGAGCCAGCGATGCTAACTTATCACAGTGCCATTGTTGCTATTTCACTGCACTTGGTAACATTAAGAGCAATCCCTCCTTCTCGTTAGGCTACATAGTCTTAGTCTATTCCCCGTGTGTTTTAGTGAGTCATTTGTACCTTCTCAGAATTATTATTTCATCTTATTAGTACTGTTTCCACTTGAATTAGATGGCAATGAGAAAGCTGTACTCCAAGCCATGAGTTCCTTGCATAACCAGAACCTCACAATCAGAGAAGTCCTGTTTCGTTAGTAAAAACACAAGAATTTGGTTCACAACAGTGTGATTGCTCTTATGACAGGGCAGAGTTCAGGTCATGCTAGCATCGAACCATCGCAAAGAGGTTGCCTTGCAAGAACAGCATTTGAGATTTAAAGGCTTTTTACATTGCAAGTTGCCAGGGAGGAATGCATGTGTGAAATTCAATTATTTTACTTCTCGAAATGACAACTTCTGTTAAACAGAAGCCGGTGGGCTCTTGGAGAACTGCTGGTAAGACAATCCAAATACATCCTTCCGCTGTCTAACCTTTAGGGAAAAAAATTACCAGGTTTATAGAATCTGATCAGCCACATCATTTTTCTTCACAGGATCTTCATTTTGCATAGACTAGAGTGAAAAAGCAGATTATGTAAGAGTGTTCCTTCTGGCCACTTGAGGAATTTAACAGTAGAATAATAGCTAATTCCTCATCCTGCATATAATTATGGAAAACTCTGCTGAGAGGTTCAATTTTCTCCAGT